>NW_004444192.1:719645-720669 GCF_000243295.1 Trichechus manatus latirostris
TATGCTTTACTGATTTTGCTTCTCTGGAGAACCCAGCCTAAGACACCATCCCATCTATCACTCTTCCAAAAATAGTTATTATTAGTAATTTCTGATATGATTCCTTCTACAAAATAAAATTATATGCATCAAAGTGTGTGTGTGTGTGTGTGTGTGTGTGTGTATTAATAGTAAATTTCTAGTGATGAGGTTGCTGGATTAAAGGGTATGTGCAATTTTTAATAGACGTGAAATTGTCCAAGAAAATGGTTGCACTAATATGCACTCCTATGTTTGAATATTGGAAAAAAGTTTTTGAAAGCACTGGTAAGAAAAAGAAATGACGTTGTATTCACTTCTTTAAAGTGAAAACCTTAATGACATGAATATGTAAATGTTTTGTTCCCTGCAGATGCCCACCTAGGAGGCGTGATGTCAAAGATATTACTTGTGCCCAACAGAGGGCTGTGTGGACAACTGAGCCGGAATTTGACCAGATGTTTTAAATTTCATGAAAGATGCCAAAAATGTCAGGATTACCTGTGGAGAGGTAAATATTATTTTCTTAGACTTTTCATAGTATTCTGATCAGAGGTCAAAAACTCACTTTTATAAGCACTGTGCATTCATTTTCTTTCCTTCAAGCACATTTTTTTCATCTGGAGGTGATCTATGTACGTTTAAAACTTTTATTATTCCAAAATATGTCAACTCACCTTTTCACTTTATTTAATTAATTCCCTCCTTGTTCTTGAGAATTTTTTTCTTTGTTTTGTTTTCTTTTTATTTTTTTTTTATGGTTAAAGATCAAACAAACACTAATATGGTGCAAAAGAGAAAAATAATAGCAATTAGGACAACTCATTCTTATTGTGAAGAGAAAAAAAACCCCACTAATGAAGCATAACTTCCCACTGTGTAAATTAATTTTGAGCCAAGTAAGATTTTCTTTTTTAATTGTACTTCAGGTGAAAGCTAACAGAACAAATAGTTTCTCATTAAACAGTAGCACACATATTGTTTTATGACATTGGTTAACAACCCC
>NW_004444192.1:726316-735482 GCF_000243295.1 Trichechus manatus latirostris
TATCCAAGTGTTTGTCTTCAATTCCACTGATCCTGTCTTCCACCATTTCAGATCTGCTCCTCAGCCCTTCAATGACACTGTCCATTTCTGAAATCTTGTTGTTTATCTTTTGGATTTCTAATTGTTGTTTTTGTATAATTTTCTAGTTGTGAATTTATTTTGGCATTTTGTTCCTGCATTATTTCCCTGAGTTCTTCCATTTTTTTGTCTGTATTTTCCATGAATTTGTCTGCCTTTTCCATGAATTTGTCTTTCTTTTTCCTCAGTTTTGTTTGCTTTTTGCTTCTACTCTTGGATAATTCTATTAGAGATTTGAATTCCCTATCAGGTAGTTCTAGTGCCTTTTCTTCCACTGGAAGGTCACCTGATGTTTTATTTTGGATGCTGCTGGAACCATCCTGTCCTGTTTTTGTAAATGTTTTGATATCGTCTGCTGTCTTCGGGGCATTCAGTAGTTATATATCTCATTTATTGATCATAGATTTGTTTGTTTCATCCTTTTTTAAAATTTGGCTATGTCTGAGCAGGAGGGCTGTGTATTCTTGTTATTTGCTCGTCTGTGGGCACGATACTTTTCTCCTGCTTCTCCAGTTGACAGGGTCAGTCACTCAGATATGGTACAGCAGGGCAGTCTAGCTGAAGCAGAGTTACTAGGATGAGTTGTTTGTGGCACTTACTACAGCCACCAAGGCAGGTCGGTAATCAGTGCAGGGCAGATTCTGGTAGGCTGCCCCTGTGCTGCTTGGTGGTGTGATGTTAAGCGCATGGTGCAGATAGGCAGGATGGATGGGGGATATTGTTGTGTGTGGAGCTACGATGGTTATGGGAGAGAGGAGAGAGGAACAGGAGCCAAAAACATGCAAACAAACAAAAGAGTGCTAGGGGAGCTTGCGATTGGAGTGGAGAGATGAGAGACTATGAAATGGAGAAAAACAAAAAGGGGAAGAAGAAGAAAAAAGAAAAGAAAGGAATGAATACATAAAAATTAGAAAGGAAAAAGAACAGCAAAGCTCCCTGGGATCCCACCGGTGTGACTACGAGGTCTGGGGAAGTGGTTCTCAGGTGTTGCAGTACAGCCTGGCTAGAAGGCTTAGAGGTATTCAGCACCAGGTAGTCAGGGAACAGGAAGAGAAGGAAGGTATAGAGAGACAGAAACTGAGTAATGAAGAAAGACAAAAAGGGAAAAAGAGGGAAAAGAAAACAAAACAAATTAAAAAGGAAAAGAACAAGAAAAACCCCCCAAAAAAACAGGAAAAAAAAAAAAACCATGAAAACATAAATGTCCTCAGGGAGCCCTCTGCGCATCTGCACAAGCCGATGGGGTAGGTCCCAAGCCACACAGCACCAGCAGGCCAGAAGCAGCTTCCAACGAGAAAAGGAAAAGAAAACAAGCAAACAATTCAACACAAGCAAACCAACAAAAGCCCTGGGATCCCACCAGCATGACAGCCCAGACCGGGAAGCAGTTCCACACTCGAATGGAGCTCCACAACCCCTCAGTAAGAAGCAAAGATGGCACATGGAGCCAGGTATTTGAGGGAAAGGAGGGGGAGGTGGTGAGAGGTAAGGAAGAAATCAAAAGAAGCAGAAAAAAAACAACACCAGCAGCCAACAAATGGCACTCAGGGAGCCAGCCAGTGCGGGTGGGTGGAATCCAAGCAGCTGGTGCTTCCTGGCCAAGAGACTGTGGCCATGGGAAGGAGAGGAGGCCAAGTAGGGGTGAAGAAGGGTGGGGGGTTGGAAAGTGTATATCGCAAATTACCAATTGTTTTGTCTCCTGCTGGAAGCTCCCTGAAGCTGCTTTCTTATACCCCCTGTTTGCTGGTCTTGGATAGGAGTCCAGGATGGCGGATCTGTGCTGCGTTAGCTCATGAGGACCTCTGCCTGAATTTCTCCTTGATGTTCGTTCTCTGTCAGTTTTCCCACTCCATTTGGTGCTTGGCTGAGTTCTTTATCTCTTCATTTGATGTTTTAGGGTTTCAGAATTGCTGTTTTCTCTGTTTGGTTTAGTTTTTCAGATCTTTGCTGTGGAGGGGCGGTGTGGTGCTTCTGCCTAGAGTGCCATTTTTCCATATGTCAGCCAAGATTTTTTCTTTTGAAAGTGGAATTAACTCATTCCAGTTGGTGAATTAACTAATTATTATTTAAATATGGAAAATGGCTTCTCCTCAGTAGCCCAACACTGCATTTCCCCTCTAAGACTAGCCCAGAATGGCTTTTCCTATTCCTTATTTGTGGAGAAATCCTTCTGTCTCCCCCATTCCCTCCCTCCCTGTCTCAGCTACCTTTCCAACCTCTCACTAAAGTTACTCATTCCACTCTGCCAGGGTCGCATCACAAACTTTCTTACAAAAGAAATAAGAGCTTTTGATTCCTGTACTTCTGCTTTTGACTTCACTCAAGACTTAATGAAAGGACATTCAAAGACTAGAGTGATAACATTTTAGTTCACAAAGCTAGTCTTGATAAATATAAAAAGATTGAAATTATACAAGGTATTTTCCCTGACCACAATGGAATGAAGCTAGAAATCAATAACAGAAAGAAAAAAAACTGGAAAATACACAAATATATGGAAATTAAACAATACACTATTAAACTACCAACAGGTCAAGGAAGAAACCAAAAGAGAAATCACAAATCTCCTAAAGTCAAATGAAAATGAAAGCACAACATACCAAAACCTATAGGATGCCGTGAAGGCAGTACTCAGAGGGAAACTTATAGCAATAAATGCCTACATGAAAAAAGAAGAAAGATCTCAAACCTACAGCCTAACTCAACAACTCCAGGAATTAGAAAGAGAAGAGCATACTAAGCCTAAACCTACCAAAGACAGGAAATAACAAAGATCAGAGCAGAAATAAATAAAAGATAAAACAGAGAATCAATAAAACCAAAAGTTTGTTCTTTGAAAAGATCATAAAATTGACAAACCTTTAGTTAGACTGACAAAGAAAAGATGCAAATAACCAAAATAAAAAATGTTAAAGAGGACCTTACAACTTACACAATAGAAATAAAGAGAACTATGACACAATATTATAAACAACTGCATGGCAACAAACGCGGTAACTCAGATGAAATGGACAAATTCTTAGAAGAATACAACCTACCGAAATTGACTCAAGAGGAAACAGAAAGTCTCAACCGAACCATAACAAGTGAAGAGATCAAATCAGTCATCAAAAACCTCCCAACAAAAAAAAGTCCTGTACCAGATGACTTCACTGGGGAATTCTACCAAACATTTAGAGAAGAATTGACAACAGTACTGTTTAAATTCTTCCAAAAGATAGAGAAAAAGAGACTACTCCCTAATTCATTCTAAGAAGCAAACATATCTCTGATACCAAAACCAGACAAAGACATCACAAGAGAAGAAAACTACAGGCTAATATCTCTTATGAATACAGATGAAAAAAATCCTCAGCCAAATACTAGAGAACATAATACAACAGCATATTAAAAAAAGCTATACACCATAACCAAATGGGATTTATTCCAGGAATAGCAGGGATGGTTCAGCATTAAAAGATCAATCAACTTAATTCACCACATCAATAGAACAAAAGAAAAGAACCATATGATCATCTTTATGGATGCAGAAAAAGCATTTGATAAAATCCAATACCCTGTCTTGATGAAAACCCTGAAGAAGATTGAAATACAGGGGAAATTTCTCAATATGATTCAGGGCAACATTACACTTAATGGAGAAAGATTGAGAGCTTTCCCCTTGAAATTGGGAACAAGACAAGAGTGCCCACTTTTCACCACTTCTATTCAATATTATATTAAAATTCCTAGCCAGAGCAATAAGACAAGAACAAGAAAGAAAAAGTATCCAAATTAGAAAAGAAGAAGTAAAATGATCTCTATTCAAAGATGATATGATCCTATATATAGAAAATCCCAGAGTCTGCAAGAAAACTTCTAAGCTAATAAAGAAATTTAACAAAGTACCCAGCTACAAGTTCAACAAACAAAAATCAGTTGGATTTCTATACATTAGTAATCAGAAAATCTTAGAGGGAAATTAGGCAAACAATTTCATTTATAATAGCATTTAAGAGAATAAAATACCTAGGAATAAACCTAACCAGGGACATGAAGGACCTATACTATGAAAATTATAAAATACTGCTGAAAGAGTTTAAAGAAGACTTAAATAAATGGAAAGATGTTCCGTGTTCTTGAGTTGGAAGACTTAATATTGTTAAGATGTCAATACTACTCAAAGTGATCTATAGATTCAATACAATCCTGATCAAAATTCCAACAGCCTTCTTTACAGAAATGGAAAAACAAACCAATAGCTAAGCAATGTTGAAAGGGAAGAACAAAGTAGAAGGACTCACACTTCTGATTTTAAAACATACAGCTATGGTAATCAAACAGCTTGATACTGGTATAACAATAGATGCATAGACCAATGGAATAGAATTGAGAGTCCAGAAATAAACCCACACATTTATGGTCAACTTATTTTTGACAAGAGTACTAAGTCCATTCAATGGGCAAGGAAGAGTCTGTTTAATAATTAGTGTTGGGAAAATTGGATTTCCACATGCAGACAAATGAAACACGATCTATGCCTCACACCATACACAAAAAATTCAAAATGGATTAATGACCTAAATGTGCAAACTAAAACCATAAAATTCTTACAAGAAAATGCGGGGCCAATGCTATCAGGCCTAACTTTTAACAATGGATTATATAATATAATAACAAAAGCACAAATCGCAAAAGACAAAATAAATAAATGGGACCTCATAAAAATTAAAAGCTTTTGTTCATTGAAAGAATATACAAAAAAAGTGAAAAGACAAGCTACTGACTGGGAGATTATGTTTAGAAACCATATGTCCGATAAGAATCTAATAACCAAAATATATACAAAATTTTGACAATTTAAAAACAAAAAGACAAATAACCCAATCATAAAGTGGGCAAAGGACTTAGTCATTTCACCAAAGAGGACGTTCAAATGGCCACCAAATACATGAAAAGATGCTTAACGTCGTTGGCCATCAGTAAGATGCAAATCAAAACCACAATGAGATACCACTGCACTCCCACTAGGATGGCTAAGATTGAAAAAAAAAAACCAAAAACCAGAAAATAACAAATGTCGGCAAGGATATGGGGAAATTGGAACACTTATCCTTTGCTGGTGGGAATGCAAAACGGCACAGCTGTTGTCAAAAACAGTATGGTGGTTCCTCAAAACATTAAAAATAGAACTACCATATGGCCCAGCAATTCCACTTCTAGGTATATACCCAAAAGACTTGGAAGCAGAGACTTGTATACCAATATTCATTGCAGCACTGTTCACAACAGCAGGGACGGATTACCCAATAAGCAAGGTATGCATGGGCTTACTTCTGCTTACTTACTAATCTGTAGTGCACAATTTCACCTGTTTTTCAATTTGTGCATACAGATTAGTAAATAAACACAAATAAGCCCTTAGCATACTTCACTTAATGTAAGTCCATGAGTACCTTGCTTACTAGTTAATATGCCCCCGCACAATAGGCAAAAAGTGGAAACAACCTAAATGCCCACCAACAGATGAATGGATAAACAAAATGTGGTACATACATACAATGGGGTACTATTCAGCCAGAACAAAAAACAAAGTCTTGATATATGCTAAAATATGAGTAAAGCTTAAAGACAGTATACTGAGTGAAATAAGTCAGTCACACAAGAACAAATATTGTATGACCTCACTTATATAAAAAGACAAGAAAAGGCAAATGTATAGAGACCAAAGTTTATTAATGGTTATAAGAGGTGGAAGGGAGGGGGAAAAGGGGGTTAATGGTGATGGAAAAATTGTATTGGTTGTCAAAGAGGACATTCAGGTGGCCAACAAATACACGAAAAGATGCTCGTGATCATTAGCCATTATGCAAATCAAAACTACAATGAGATACCACCCCTGCAAAAATGGCAATAATCAAAAAAAAGGAAAACAACAAATCCTGGCGAGGTTGTGGGAGAACTGAAACTCTTCTGCGTTGCTGGTGGGAAGGTAAGATTGTACAACCACTATGGAAAACAATATGATGCTTCCTCAAAAAGCTAGAGACAGAAATTCCTTATGAACCAGCAATCCTACTCCTAGGTATATATCCTAGAGAAATAAGAGCAGTGACATGAATAGACATATACACAATATTCTATTATTCACAATAGCAAAACAATGGAAACAACCTAAGTGCCATTATAAATGGATAAACAAGTTGTGATACATACACACAATGGAATACTACACAACGATAAAGAACGATTAAGTCCACAAAAAATCCTATACTATGGATGAATCTAGACGACATTATGCTGAGTGAAATAAGTCAATCACAAAAGGACAGCTATTGATGGCATCACTTTTATAAAAAATCAAGAACGTGTATACACACAGAGAGCAATGTTCTTTGATGGTTACCAGGGATGGAAAGCGAGGAGGGGGAACCACTTTCTGGATAGTAGACGCTTGTTATTTTGGGTGATGGGAAAGGTAATACCCAATATGGGTGAAGTCTGCACAACTTGTCCAAGTTAAATGAAGACACTAAGAAGTATGTAAGAATAAGGGACAATTCAGTAAAAACTGTAACAGACAATTTTGCAGCAACAATAATAACAAACCAATAAAATATATGTGGTTACAAAGGTAGACATGTATACATATATGGTACACGAACACACATGTGAGTATATAAGCATGCATGTACAGGTGTATCAGCAGGCATATGTATATACATGTTTATGTGTGCTGCATGTATTTTCATATAGAGAGAGAGCACACTGGGGGCACAGTTAAGAAACTTCCTAGACATATCCAAACACCCTGTGGACTGAGTAACTGGATTTGAAGGCTCAGGACCTTAGTCCGGGGGACATCTAGGTCAATTGGCATAACATAGCTCATAAAGATAAAGTTCTACATCCTAGGTTGTTGAGTAGCATCTGGGGTCTTAAAAGCTTGCAAGTGGCCATCTAAGATACAACTATGGGTCTCTTCCTGTCTGGAGCAAAGGAAAGTGAGGGAAACCAAAGACCCAAGGAAAAAATTAGTCCATAGAACTAATAGACCACGAGAATTGCAGCCTGAGACCAGAAGAACTAGATTATGCCCCTCTACCACTACCACCCTTCTGACCAGGGACACAGAAGGAGGTCCTGGTTAGAAAGGGAGAAAAATGTAGGACAAAACTCAAATTCCTAAAAAAGGCCAGACTTACTGGATCAGTAAAGACTAGAGGAACCCTCGAGACTATCACCCTAAGATACCCTTTGAACTTGAAACTGAAGTCACTCCTGGTGGTTACCTTTCATCAAAATAAGAGATTGGCTTATAAAATAAATATCACCCATTAATACTGTACACACTTAATTAATCAACCATATGAGACCAAATGGTCAATATATATCCTAAAGCAAAGATGAGAAGCTAAGGAGAAGCAGGGAGGCTAGATTAATTGAAACAGAACAAAAATAATGGAAATAATGAGAATGTTGACACATTGTGAAAAATGTAACCAAAGTCATGGAACAAGTTGTATAAAAATTATGAATAGAAACCTAACTTGCTATTTAAACCTTCACTAAAACACAGTAATTTAAAAAACAAACTGACTGAGTCCTTAATGATGAAACAATATGGATAGAGATAGAATGGTAACACAATGTGAAGTATATAGCCAATGTTATTGAATTGTTTATATAGAAACTGTGAATGGTTGTATGTTTGGTTGTGTGTATCATCACCAAAAATAAATAAAACATTAGTTTTAAAAAATCACATTGATTAAGGGTAAGGTTGCACAGCCGGTTATTACAATTGGTGTCAATAAGTTGTACACCTGTAAAAAGTTGAACTGGCAAAGGTTGTGTGATAGATACACTTTAAAAAAAAAAAAAACAGAGTAGCTGCGGAGGCCGCTTATATACAACCCAATACCTCCCTGGCTTGGAGGTTTAGGGTCATGGTTTCATGGGACATCCCAGTTAATTGGCCTAATAAAGTATTTAGTGCTTCTGCTCTATCTCCTAATCCACTGAGTAGTGCCTGGGGTCTTGAAAGCTTGCAAGCGGCCATCCAAGTTACAACAATTGGTCTCTATTCACCTGGAACAACAGAGGAAGAAGGAGAGTCAAGAATAGGAGAAGGAAATGGAATGTGTGGCTAATGGCCTCCATTAACAAGTGCCTCCTTTGCCATGAGACCAGAAGAACTGGATCTTGACTAGCAACCATTCCTGAACATTTTGATCAAAGATTCTATAGAAGAATCCTGATCAAAAGGGGGAAAATGCAGAACACAATTTCAAATTCTCATGGACTCCAGACTTTCCGGAGCCATGGAAGTTAGATGAACCCCTGAAATTATTGCCCTGAGGTAATCTTTAAACCTTAAGCCTTAAACCAGAAATATTCCCTGAAGTTTTCTTAAAACCAAACAATAGTTAGCTTAGCTAGTAAAGAATGTCTGCCTTGAGCATTATGTGCTTTTAAGAACTATCTATATGGGATCAAATATAGGACAGCCACCTGAAAGATTAGATAGGAACCCTAGGGGGAAGTGAGTTTATGTTAATGGAGGAGGAACAACTCAGAAAAGGAGGATGAGAATGGTTGCACAACTCGAAGAATGTACTCAATGTCACTGAATTGTACTTGTAGAAACTGTTGAATTGGTGTATGTTTTGCTGTGTGTATTCTCAACAACAACAGCAAAATAAAATTTAAAAAAGCAGGGCTAACTCCTCGGAATAGGAGGTTGGAAAAATACAGTGAGAACAAAACAAATTAGTATCTCAATAAATTATCCTGAGTTCCGGCAAAATGGCACTCTAGGCAGAAGCACCACGCCGTCCCTCCAGAGCAAACATCTGAAAAACTAAGCCAAATAGAGAATACAACAATCCTGAAACCGTAAAACATCAAATGAAGAGATAAAGAACTCAGCCAAGCACCAAATGAAGTGAGAAAACTGACAGAGAACGGAGAGGGAGGAGAGATTCATGCAGAGGTCCCCTACCAGCTAATGCAGCACGGATCCGCCATCTTGGACTCCTATTGGAGACCAGCAAATGGGGTGCGAGAAAGCAGCCTCACAGAGCATCCAGCGGGAGACAAAACAACC
>NW_004444192.1:743310-753887 GCF_000243295.1 Trichechus manatus latirostris
AAAAAAAAAAAAGGTTGAGAAGTTAGAGGGTTGATATATTGTGGGGTTGTTAACCAGTGTCATAAAATAACAAGTGTACTTCTGTTTCATGAGAAACTTTTTGTTCTGTAAGCCTTTACCTGAAGTACAATTAAAAAAAAAAAAATTATCCTACCACACCAGCTTGTGACTTTGGTAAGTCATTTACAAAACCTAGGCATCTCAGTTGAGTAATTTGTAAATTAAAGACTGGAGATAATCTTTGGATTCCAACTCAATTATTCGATAAAGGAAGTTTCAGAAAAAGTCAGATTATACTATGTTAGTTGCAAAATAGTGGGTCTTATGCCCTTAACTTCCTTCAAAGCAAAGAGCAGTGAGAGTATTTACATCTATAGACAGAGCAAAGAGAATAGCTGGTGGAAATCCCTTTATGCTCCTGTGTACTTACTCCTCAGCCCTCTAACAATGAGCAATTTGCAATAAATTTCGTTGATTAGAGAAAAGGGAGAATAGAGTTGTTATGATCTTTAACAAGGTCATATAGAAAACATACTGTCTTTTGAAGTGTCGTTGCTGTTAATTGCCATCGAGTTGATTCTGACTCATGGTGACCGACACAACGTAATATTAACCACGGTTACCTTTGGATTGTATGATTAAGGATGATGTTTTTATACCTCTCTGTATTTTCCAAACTTATTACCACAAACATATGTGTATGTGTATATTTATAATAATAAAAATGTTTTCTAAAATTGTTAGATATCTTTAAAACTTAAGTTTGACTTTTTATATAATATTTACTTTTATTTAATCACACTGCTCCAGGAACCTGTGCTTTACAGATTAATGTTCTTTATTAATGAAATGGAGCCTAGTGGCTGCAGTGGTTAAGAGCTTGGCTGCTAACCAAATGGTCAGCGGTTCGAATCTACCAAGCTGCTCCTTGGAAACCCTATGGGGCCGTTCTACTCTGTCCTGTGGGGCCACTATGAGTTGAAATTAACCCAACACAGCAATGGATTTGGTTTTTTGGTTTATTGATGCAATAGATCTTTCCACTGTGCAAATTAACGCATTGCAGGGGTTCTGAATATCTACATGTTTTGCAACTCAAAAGGAGTAAGTTCCTTGTTCTAATTTTTTTGTTCAGTGACTTAAATTAGATAAATATTTGACCTTTATAGAACCAACAGCATTCCCTTTCTCTTTTTGTTTAAACATCCCCAGCCTGGGCTATTATTTCCTAATTGTCTGGTTGGCTGGGGTTGGGAGGGGGCATAGATCACTTGGGCTACAGAACTTGAGCAAGACTGGGGGCCACAGTGACCCTGATACACTTGAGTCACCTGAAGTCATTCCCCTGACAACCAATTTCACAAATCATTTATAAACACAACCAGAGCAGACGTGGGTCCATTCTTTCCTCTTTTTCCAACGTTTTTATTTCCATCCTGATCCTTTCCTTTTCTCTCTTCCGCTTCATTCCCTCTTATCTTTGTCCCACATCATCAGTCAGTCTTCTCTCCTCCGTTATATAAACAAATTTTCCACTTCTCCACATCCTTCTCAGACCAAATTTTGTTTCCATGGACACTTCTACCCCATCATAGAATGTATATTTTGACATTTAGAATCTGTCTTGGTAGAAGAAGTTTCAAAAAGTATTGTCCTAAGTAGCTTTGAGTAAGTACTGGACCTTTTTATCGGATTACCTAGATCAGATAGGGGGAGTCTAATTTCTCCTAAATTACTAACTGGATGACTCCCTGAGCCTCTGTTCCATCAATTAGAAAACAGGAATAATATATCTGCTTCAAGCAGGTGTTTTGAAGATTAAATAAAATATATGAAGTATCAATGATTTCTCATTTTCAACTATTCATTTTTAAAGACACAGTTACATGGTTGCATACAGAAACAGAAGTTATTATAACAGAAAAATATACACTAACAAACAGACCACTTACAAAAATAGTCCCACTCAAACATCCCATCTATGTACATCTATTTTCTTTCATCCAATTAAAGGCTTTGATGAATAATCTCTCCCTGAGGGTCATAAAATCATACAGTGTAGCTCAGGTAATACAGTACAAATGCAATGTAAATCAGTTGCTGCAAAAGTAAAACATAAAAGAAACTATGTCCTAATGTGCTCCATAGTTTAAAACTTTTATTATAAAATGCATTTTATTATACATGTGTAAAAAATAATATAATGCAAACCTATATGCCTCCCACCTAGATGAAGAAATAAAACATTAACAAAATAAATGAATCCGCCACTCTGTCCCTTCCAAATCACCTGCACTTTATTGCCTCAAAAAGAAGCTACTATTTTGAATTTGGTGTTTATTATTCCTTTGCATTTATACACACGCACACACACACACACACATATATACACACATACGTACATATGTATACCATACATAGCAATGTCTTACATGTTTTTAATCTTTATAATGTCAAAGTATAGTTTTTTGAACTTAAACTACATGACTCTCATACAAATATAAAATGAGCATGTGTCAAAAATTAATTAAACTTATTAATAAGGGAACCAGCAGGGTGTTAAAGCAGTATAGAAGAGACTGATTTATAGTCAAGGATAGACAGAATGCTGAACTAAGATTGAAAAATTAGATACAAAAATAGTTAATATACTAAAGGGCAATAAAACTAACTTTTGCAGTTATTTTTTCTACCAGACCCAAATAATCTGCATCCTACTGGACAAAAATCTTTTGCAACTTTTCTATCTATAATTTACATCCAAATTCAGAGTCTGGCCCTAATCAACACTAAATAATAAATCCAGCAAATGATCTTTCTCCTAGAGAATTAAGTCATCCTTGGGTGGACCTCTTAGACAATGCTTTAGCATGCTGTTGAAAGGACATGTAGTCATTCTTTTCTCTTATTTCCAAGTTTTTGATAATTTTTTAACAACACAAATATTATTGCTTATGTATTCTTTTGCAACGTGGTTTTTCACTCAGTATAGCTTGGGAGATTAGTCGTGTGTTCCAATTCATTAATTCACTGTTGTATATTAGTCTATGTAGCCATATCACAATTTATTTATCCATTCTCCAGCTGAAGTACATTGAAGTTGTTTCCCAGGTTTTGCTATTACAAATAACTCATATATTTTAGCAGACAATAATTTTTCCCTTTCAATCAACATTTGGTTCATTTTTTTGTTGTAAGACTAAGCACAATTATAACCTCATATTAGATAAAATATAAATATTTTCCAAAACATTACAAGTCTTTTTTTTGTTTTTCCTTCATTATTTACTATCATATCTTTGGTCCCAATTTTAAGTGGATTCACTAAAAGTGGCTCTGTTTTTCTTCACCTGTATCAGTTAGTCATGGATAACAAGGAAGTTCTGTCTCTAGTCCAGTGTCCATTACATAAGACCATATAATTATCAATTAAAATGAATCTCTTTTGAAAGTGATATAGGCAATATTAGCATTTACTCCAGAACAACAGGCATAAACTAGGAAGTGTTACAGGCAAAAGGAGACATATGTGTGGTAGATTGAAAAAGTGTTGCCACTTTTTGGCTATTATGTTTTTACGAACATTTGTATAAACGTTTTTGTGTGGACATGTTTTTAATTTTCTTGGGTGTATACCTAGGAGCGGAATTGCTGGGCCATACAATAACTCAACGGTTAACATTTTGAGGAGCCACCGAGCTCTCTTGTAAAGTGGCTGTGCCATTTTACATTCCCACCAGCAATGGATGAGGATTCCAATTTCTCCACATCCTCGCCAAAGCTGTTATTGTCCATCTTTTTTACTTTAACTATCTTAGTTGGTGTGAAGTGGCATCTCATTGTAGTTTTGTTTTGTGTTTCCCTAATAACTAGTGATGTAGAACACATTTTCATTTGTTTATTGGCCATGTGTGTATCTTTGGAGAAATGTCTATTCAAATCCTTTGTCAATTTTTAATTGGGTTGTCTTTTTATTATTGAGTTACGAGCTTTTTTTAAAAAATATATTCTGAATACTAGTCTTATCAGATATGTTGTTTGCAAATATTTTCTCCCATTTTGTGGGTTGTCTTTTCACTTTCTTGATGGTGATCTTTGAAGCATGAAAGTTTTTAATTTTGATGCAGTCCAATTTATCTATTACTTTACTCTTTTTTTTGTTTGTTTTGTTTTTAATTGCTTGTGCTTTTGGTGTCATATCTAAGAAACCATTATCTAACCCAAGGTCATGAAGATTTACCCCTGTATTTTCCTCTAAGAGTTTTATAGCTCTAGTTCTTATATTTAGGACTCTGATCCATTTTTAGTTAATTTTTGTATGAGATGTGAGGTAGGGGGTCCAATTTCTTTCTTTTGCACCTTGATATCCAGTTGTCCCAATGCCATTTGTTGAAAAGACTATTCTTTCCCCATAGAATTGTCTTGGCACCCTTGTCAAAAATTCATTATAAGGGTTTATTTCTGAATTCCAATTCTCTTTCATTGATCTATATGTCTATCCTTATGCCAGTCCCACATTGTCGCGAATATTATAGCTTTGTCGTTAGTAAGTTTTGAAATTGGGATGTGTGAGTGCTCCAACTTTGTTCTTTGTTTTCGAGATTGTTTCGGCTATTCTATGTTTCTTGCATTTCCATATGAATTTGAGGATCAGCTTGTCAATTGCTACAAAGAGGGCAGCTGGGATTTTTTTAGGTATTGCATTTAACCTATAAATCAATTAGGGGAGCATTGCTATGTTAATACTAATCCTTCCAATCCAAGAACATGGAATGTCTTTCCATTTATTTGGGTCCTCTTTAATTTCTTTCAAAGATTTTTTCATTTTCAGTGTACAATTCTTGCACTTCTTTTTTTAAAAAAATTATTCCTAAGTATTCCATTCTTTTTTACCATTATGAATGGAGTTGTTTTCTCAGTTTCATTTTTGGATTGTTCAGTGTATAGAAATACAGTCGATTTTTATGTAAGGATCTTGTATTCTGCAACCTTGAAGAATTGTTTAATAGCTCTAATCGAGGTGTGTGTGTGTGTGTGTTTACCGTCAGATTTTTTATATACAAGCCTATGTTATCTGTGAATGGACAGTTTTACTTTTTCCTTTCCCATGTGATTGTAGTTTACATGAAATTTCACCTTTGTTCTAGAGAAATCTTGGGTATCACTGCCTAAACAGGTGAATGAATGTCCCTTGTAGAATTCTGCTTGCCTACAATCATGAGGGAAATCATCATTCCCTTCCCCCATAATTAAAAAAAAAGAAAGAAACTTTAGGTCACTATTCTAAAAGTTAAAAACTCTGAAGTTGCAAATGAATCCATTTCAAATGCGTATCTGGATCTCCTTTCAAATGTATGCTATATCTTATTAACTGTGACTTCCTTTGTTTTCAAGAATCACTTTTCTAATGTATATTATTGCAGATTTGTGTACTTGTGTTAAAAATAATCAAAATTCACTGAAATTTGAGCATAAGATTTATTCTGAGTAGTTATTCTATATGCATATAGGGAGACCATTTTGATTCCGGAAAAAGCAAATGGCTTTAAGAAACTAGGTACAATGGGGCTTATAAAGAGATGAGGAGGAGAACGATAGATCAACCATTGGCTAATCTTAAAATAATTGATTGAATCTTGCCCTCTCCCTCTTTTTTTGAATATTCTATTGTGTTTTAGGTGAAACTTTACACAGCAAATTAGATTCCCGTTCAACAATTCATACACAAATTGTTCCATGACATTGGGTACAATCCCTGCAATTTGTCAACACCCTCCTCATTTCCACCCCACCTGCTCCGTTTCCATCCAGTTTCCCTGCCCCTCCTTGCCTTCTCATCTTTTCTTTTGGGTGAATGTTGACAATTTGGTCTCATATAGTTGATTGTTTGAAGGAGCACATTCTTCATGGGTGTTATTGCTTATTTTATAGGCCAATCCATTATTAGCCTGAAAGGTGCCCTCAGGGAGTGGCTTCAGTTCCATGTTAAAAGGGTGTCTTAGGGTGATAATCTTAGGGGTTCCTCTAGTCTCTATCCGTCCAGTAAGTCTGGTCTTTTTTAGGAATTTGAGTTTTGTTCCACAATTTTATCCCATTCTAACTAGACCTTCTATTGTGTCCCTGGTCAGAATGGTGGTGGTGGTAGCCAGGCACCATCTAGTTCTTCTGGTCCCAGGCTAGAATAGGCTGTGGTTCGTGTGGGTCATTAGTCCTGTGGACTAATTTCTTCCTTGAGTCTTTGGTTTCCTTCACTTGCTTTTGCTCCAGACGGGAGGAGACCAATATACCTACTCCTCACTTATCAACTATCTCATTATCCAACATTTCACATTTAGGACAATGGAAAAAAATCTACTATTCTACTATTTTGCACATTAAGGAGGTGCCCACACCAGTGGGGGAGGAGGAGGAGCAGGGCTAGGTTTGTAAGATGGCCGGAAGCTGTGCATATTAGATGCGTCAGGCCGAGGAGTCAGGCCAGGGGTGGTGGTGGTGGGGTGTTCACAGGGTGGGGGATGGCCAGGCCTCGAGGAGGCGGTGGGAGCCAAGGCCGCAGGAGTTGGGTGGGGACTTGCAAGTCTCTTCTTGCCAGGAGGCCTCTCTGCCACCTCTGCAGCCTCCACAGGGCCTAGGTAGCTGGGCCTCACCTTCCTGCAGGCCTGGGTGCTGCCTGCCTCCAAGGTACATCTCAGAGGCCAGCAGAGCCGGAAGGTGGATGACCTTCAGAGACAATGAAGAAAGGAGGAAAAGGAAGGGGAAAGGAAAGTACCATTAACTGAGCTCCACCACGTATCCATGGTGCAGTTTGTACCCTGGGATAAGGCACTTTACACTGTTATTTCATTCACTGTCACTTTCCAAAAAATTCAAACCCACTGAGGCGGAGTCCATTCTGACTCATAGCGACCGGATACAACAGAGTAGAACTGCCCTATAGAGTTTCCAAGGAGTGGCTGATGGATTCCAACTGCCCACCTTTTGGTTGGCAGCCTCGCTCTCAACCACTGGGTTACCAGGGCCCCCACTCCCACTTTACGGAGCTGAAAATGCACTAAGTCAAAAGGCTGTTGTTAGTTGTCATCCAGTCGATTCTGACTCATAGCGACCCCAGGTGTGCTGAGTAGAACTGCTCCAGAGAGTTTTCAGTGCCGTGACCTTTCAGAAGCAGATCGCCAGGCTTGTCTTCTGAGACACCTCTGGTTGGATTCAACCTACCACCCTTTTTGGCTGGTAGTCAGGTGTTTAACTGTTTGCACTAAAGTCAAAAGGCTAGAAAGTGTAAAAGTTGGGATTTAAACCCACTGTCGCCCACTTGCACATTTCATGGACTTTTTCCTTTGCCATGTTTCTGCTTAGACTGTCCTGGTGTACCTGAACTGCACACAGAACTGGATGAGGCCTTCAAGTTGGTCAACACATCCAATCAGCAATATGCCCAGATTCTCCAGATGACCCAGGATCACTTGGAAGATACCACATATCTGATGGAGGAGATGAGAAAGCAATTTGGCTGGGTGTCTGAACTGGAAAACCAGACTTTAGGAACTGAGAACACCTTCAGTCCAGTAAAGGTAACAGTGAGACCCAAGAGCAGATCTGGGGGTCCCATGTGCGTACTTTGATTTTTCTGTTAATTTACTTATTAATTGTATCTGAACTTCAAAACAGGCTATAGGGGGTGGCGTTCATATTTCCCTTGTGATCATATTCAGGCTGACTTCATTTAACATAGCACATGGTCTTCAGAAAGCAAGAACTCTATAAAGAAAGCCAATTCAAAACACAGAATAATCCAGGGATAGCTAATTCTGCTTGTACCTACAGTGGTATAACAGATAGAGGCAACCTTAAAGAAATCTGGCCAATGTAGTTTTTAAGAGAGAAGACGTTCAGGTAAAGCAACTTGAGTTCAAAACCTGACTTTGAAACTTATCAGCTGAGTAATCTTGGGAAAGTTTCCTAACCATTGTAGACCTCAGTTTTGCTACCTGTAAAATGGGAATAATAATACCTACTTTAACATGTATGTACATAAAGTTATTAGTATAGGTTTCTTATACAAAGCAAGAGCTCTGTAAATTATGGCTCCTTATTAGTTTTTGACATAATAAGCTGCTGATTTACCTTGTGAATTGAATATTTCTATGGAGCCCTGGTGGCACAGTGGTTAATAGCTACGGTGTGCTACGGCTGCTAACCAAAAGATCGGCAGTTCAAATCCACCAGCTGCTCCTTGGAAACCCTATGGGGAAGTCTACTCTGTCCTATAGGGTCCCTATGAGTCAGGATCGACTCGATGGCGATGGGTATATATTAATCAGGAGCCCTGGTGGCGCAATGGTTAAACACTTAGCTGCTAACCAAAAGATCAGCAGTTAGAATCCACCGCCTGCTCTGTGGGAGAAAGATATGGCAGTCAGCTTCCCTAAAGATTGCAGCCTAGGAAACCCTATGGGCCAGTTCTACTCTGTCCTATAGGGTTGCTATGAGTCAGAATCGACTTGATGGTAGCAGGTTTTGGATTATATATTAATCTTCACATAAAAACATATTACCGTCTTAAATCGCATCTATACCATGTCTACCATATTCAATCAATAACTCCTTTTGCATAACATAAAACAGAAGGCCATTTGCCAGTGAATGAATTTCTTTCCTCAGCACACACACTACATTAATACACAAGTAGTACTGTCAGATTCCTAAAAAGATCTGGATTCAAAAATCTCTGGGCAGAGCAATTGAGAACAGAATATCCTGGGTAGCATATAATGTTGGTCCCTACCAGGGATCACTTTTTACCAGTTTCAGCTGTTGCTGCTGCTGACTGCTTCCCCCGGCCACCTTCTCCAAAGGGTGGCCCTGGGGGCAATTCATGCTCAGCAGTCCCTGCAGGATCAAGCTGAGGCTAGAGGCCACCTGGAGCCACATCCTCATTAAGCTTTTCCCTCTTTTCTATACTGCTTTCTTCAGCCATTTAAAAGTTTCACCTGAAAACCTCTCTTGATAAAACACTTGTGTCAGAATCTCAGTCTCTGCTTCCAGGGAATCTGACCTGTGACATTCTGTAATCCTGTGTTTCACTCTTTTTCAAATTGCAAAGTTGTGACCCATGTGTGTGGTTTGAGAAATCAGTTTAGAGCGTCACAGTCACAGCCAAACCATTAAAAAAATAAACAGAATATGACAGACTAGAAGAGGTAATGTTGAAGCATACTGCATTTAATAAGTCATGTGCATACGTCATGGAAATTTTATTTCCATTGAGTGTGGGCTTGCGCATGCCAAAAACAACGAGGAATGCATTTGTTACTGTAGACTACAGTTAAAATGTTTTGAAAGCTACTGCTCCAATCTCTACTAACTGTATGATTCTGTTGTTCCATGAGATCATACACTAGGAAGGTAAAATAATTCAATATATTTAATCATCCTCACACATAGAGAATCTTAGTTTATTGAGGAATAATTCTTGTCCTGAAGAATAATTTTTTAAAAACATTTTTAGCAGTACTTTTAACATTTAGAAAAATATAGCCAATATTTAATTGTTTTTACTCTTGTCAGTACTTTCCATTCTATGATTCAATTTACTTACATTCTAGTGTCTCTAAGTGACACAAGCAGATTTATCTAAATTTATATTAATAACAAATACATTTCTGTATAAAAACCCCCATATAAAATAATAGTTTTCAAGTCTACGTCTTTGCAGTAATGATCATCACTAAAGAGCACTTCTATGTGTCAGGCCATGTTCTAAGAAGTTTCCATATATCAGTTCACTTAATACCCTATAAAACAAAAAAAAACCAAACCAACCCGTTGCCATCTAGTCAATTCTGACTCATAGGGACCCTATAGGACAAAGTAGAACTGCTCCATAGGGTTTTCAAGGAGCAGCTGGTGGATTCAAACTGCCAACCTTTTGGTTAGCAGCCGTAGCTATAAGGTAAGTGTTATTACTATCCCATTTTCAGATGAGGCATAAAGAGGCTATGTAACTTACTTGAGGTCACACAGCTAGTATGTGGTGGAGCTGGGATTCAAACTCAAGCAGCGTTTCTCCAGAATCAGTGAACTTAACCACTTCGTTAAACTGCCTTTAAGTTATTTTTCTCAAAGCAGCTCTTCATTCATCATGTAAAGGGAAGTGCAAAGCCACAAAACAGCAAAGACTGAAGAGAAATCTTGTGTAAGAAATACGCAAATTCCAGCAGGTGAAAAAAACTATGCTGTCTGGGTTGTGCTTACGTGGGTGTTTGCTTTATAATTATCTATTAAACTAAACAGAATGTTTTACATAGAAAGGGGAAAAAGTTATGTTAACTATTCCTTCATAAACTGGAATTAAGAAATTACCAGTTTTTATTTGACCTCCTAATGTTTTGTTTTGTTTTTGTTTTTATTGTACTTTAGATGAAGGTTTACAGAACAAATAGTTTCTCATTAAACAGTTAGTACACATACTGCCCTATGACAATGGTTAACAACCCCACGATATGTCAGCACTGTCCCTTCTCAACCTTGGGTTCCCTATCACCAGCTTTCCTGTCCCCTCCTGCCTTCTAGTCCGT
>NW_004444192.1:754324-815610 GCF_000243295.1 Trichechus manatus latirostris
GTCTATGGAGCTTCCATGACCTTTCCTTGTACAAGTTGTGCTGGCTTCCCCAGTGTTGTGTACTGTCTTACCCTTCACCAAAGTTACCACCTATCTATTGTCTTTTTTTTTTGATAAGGGAATTTATTTGAAAACATTTTCAAAATAGTTCTCTTCAGACTACATGTCAAGTTACATTTCAGTACATTTTCGTTTAAATTATTAAAATCAAAGTGTATGCACTTGGGAATTCATTAAAAGGATAACTGATGACCCCTTCTTGAAAAAATTATACATACAATCACAAACTGTAAATTTCCTAGGAAAATTCAGTACAACACTTGGCACACCATTTCAATGTTTGTGGCACAGATGGTAGTGCTTAGCAAACAGTCCGTCTGCTCCTTCATGTTTTCTTTTAGGTGGTGCCATGTGCAAGTTCTGGCTGATGAAATGTGAGGAGAAATGACAGGGGTTGTTTCTAGACTGAGATGGTGAAAAGTCTGTGTGTGATTATCCATTTTCTTTCTCTGCTGAGGGCACAAAGAAAGCTGTGTGTTTCATTGCTACAGCCAGGAGATGGTGGGGCTCTGTCAACCAGGGTCCTGAGTGTCTGTGTGGTACAGATAGATAGATAGGTAGGTAGGTGGGCGGGTAGATGGATGGTTAGATGGATGGATGATAACTGCTGTCTAATGGACTCCAACTCATGGTGACCCTACATACAACATAGTGAAAAGTTGCCCGGTCCTGTGTTGTCCTCACTGTCAACAGCATGTTCTAGCCCATGGTTGTGGCCACTGTGCCAATCCACCTCACCAAGGGTCTGCTTGACCCTCGTTGGCCCTCTACTTCACCAAACATCATAGTCTCCTCTAGTGACTGATCCCTCCTGATGATGTGTCCAAAGAAAGCAAGTGGAACAATGTTCTGTTATGATTTATAAGATTTTCACTGGCTAATTTCAGAAGTAGTTCACCAGGTCTTTCTTCCTAGTCTTTTTTAGTCTGGAAGCTCTGCTGAAACCTGTCCACAATGGGTGACCCTGCTAATATTTGAAATACCAGTGGCATAGCCTCCACTATTGTAGGAGCATACAAGCCACAACAGTATAACAAACTGACAGAAGGTCAGACCCGACCACCAGGTCTACGTGGTATAGAGACCTTATAACAGATATGTAACATGAGTGAGAAATAAATTCCTGTTGTATGAAGCCACTGGCTGTTGGGGCTAATTTGTTAGCTCAGCACAATATAGCCTTTCTTGACTAATGTGCTATTACACTAATCTTGAATGTAACTGGAATTTAGTAATCTTTTACTGTCTAACCCTTCTTCTCTAGGTAGTTCCAAGTGTTGATGAAGAAAAATTTTCCAAACAAGATGAAACAATGATAGATTTAAGCATCTTGCCTTCCCCTAATTTCACACCCAAGATTCCTCTGGAAGAAAGTGCTGGGAGTTCTAACTTTATTGGCTATGTGGTGGCAAAAGCTCTACAGCATTTTAAGGAACACTTTAAACCTTGGTAAGCAGAGTGCCTGACTATGCCTGCTTTGTTCACAGGGATAGAGAAATCATAAAAGGAAATACCCAAACTAGTTTTAAAATGACTGGAAAATATGTTCAACCTCACTAATACTCAAAGACATGAAAACTAAAACAAATAGCCTCTTTTTTTTTCTTTTCTAATATGCAAATTTAAAAAATAATAGTACAAAATCCTGGTAGGAATGTGATGAAATAGGAATTCTCATATGTTGTTGGTGGGAACATAAGCTGATTCTGCCCCTTTTGGAAAGCTATTTGATTATGAGTATCAGGAGTCAAAAAATTTTCCTTCTTGATACAGTAATCCCACTTCTGGAATCAATCCTAAAGAATAAATCTAAATTTGATTAGCAGTTGCCCCCCCCAACCAAGATCTATATTTGCAGGTTTATTTGAAACGGTAAAGTATTAAAAGCAATCTTAATGTCAACAAAGAAGAGACTAGAATAGTGACGTAGATTATGATTAATACGCTCAAATTTTATGAAACAATAAAAATATTTATAAAAGTTAAATAATGACATGCCAACTACAATAACAAGGCATTTACAGTGAGCTCATCTATAAGGCACACATTATTATCTCCATTTTACAGAAAAAGAACTTGAGGCCCAGAGTCCAAGGTTAAATGAACCACTCAAGCCAGTAAGCAGTACACCTGGAATTGTAACTCAGTTCTCCCTAACTCTTAATCTCTCCACACTGTACTACTTCCTGTTAAGACACTTGGTCAAAAAAAGCTGGATACAAAAATATATAAATGTAATGGAAAAAAATCAAAAATATGCATTAAACGTAGAAGGTTAGAATCAGATATAGTAGAGAAATAGACAATTTTTTAAAATCTTTCCATTTTCTTATATCTCCCTAATTTTCTATAGTGGATAAGTAATTTTTTAAGATTTCAAATTAAGAGAGAACACTTTGCCAAAATAACCATGTGAGAGTAGATTGACTACTATATCAATGTATTCTGCATATTTAAACCTTAATATAAGCACTTCCAAAGAGCCCTGGTAGTACAGTAGTTAAGCGCTCAACTGCTAACCAAAATGTCAGCAGTTCGAACCCACCAGCGGCTCCAAGGGAGAAAAATGTGGCAGTCTGCTTCCGTAAAGATTACTGCCTTGGAACCTATAGGGCTGTTCTACTCTGTCCTATAGGATCGCTATGAGTGGGAACCACTCGACGGAACTGGTCCAGATATGGTACAAACACTTCCACTCCATGACGAGCCCACATTGAGAAGAAATGTAAATCTACCAAGTCAGCAGTGTACATGACCGAGCATTTCAGGAATGCATCACTCACCATCTCCGCTAAACTTAGGATCTTCTTTGAAATTAGTGGCACAATTAAAACTGTACGTAATATTCTCCTTGGGTAATATGATCAATCTTAAAGAATAATTAAACTTTGATTCTAAGTTATCATTCATAAGGTCCCTTGTTAGTAGGTTTTCATCAATGTATAATTAAGATATTACTGAGTTTGATGCCTCTCCCTTCTGCTCTGAGTCTGGAAGAACTTTTTTTTCAAGTTATATCAGTCAGTCAACCATTTTTTTTTTTTTTTTCTTTCTCACTGTCTCTTTGATCAAGTCTTTATTCAAAATAAAACCCA
The DNA here is from genome assembly GCF_000243295.1 of Trichechus manatus latirostris. Lineage (NCBI taxonomy): Eukaryota > Metazoa > Chordata > Mammalia > Sirenia > Trichechidae > Trichechus > Trichechus manatus. The sequence goes on from NW_004444192.1 coordinate 757,480, forward strand.
AAAACTAGGCCTGTTGCCTTTGAGTTGATTCCAACTCATAGCTGATTATCCTCTGTGTTAGAGTAGGGTTTTCTTGGCTGTAATCTTTATGGAAGCAGATCACCAGGCCTTTCTTCTATGGTGCTTGCTGAGTGGGTTTGAACTACCAACCTTTAGGTTAGTTGCTGACAGCAAACCATTTGCACCATCCAGGGACCTTTTGTTCAAAGTCAGCTGTCTAAAATGATTTGACTCTTACGGAATAAACAAATTTAAGAGCTTATGCAACAGGCTTTGCTGCTTCTTTGGTAGGTTTCTTTTCTGCTGGCTTCTCAGCTGCTGGTTTCTTGGTAGCTTCAGCCATCTTTCCCACTGCTGAATTCTTCACACCCACAGCTCTCTTTCCTCCTTTCTTCTCTACCTGGACTTCTTGCCTGGAACACCCTTCTCATCTGATTTGACCTCTAGTGCTGCTGCTGCTTTAGCCACCCTGAGTCTGTGATTCCTGGCCTGGCAAAGAACCAGTAGCTTTTTAGCATCTAAGTTAGGGCACAGGGCACAAGTACTGTGGAGGTCAGAATGATGAATTCAGTAAGACCCCTGTCCCAGAGGGGTACAAGGCAGACGCACACGTTGTGTAACCCAAGAGGATTTGTGAATATACAAGAGAGGGCTGTGGGACTTCAGAGGAGGGCACGTTCACCGCCCAGTAGGGGAGAAGCACCTGAGCTGGACATATTCCCTTTTCTCTCTTCCTTTCCCACCTCCCCTTCTACTCCTTACCATCCTTTTGTCCTCTCTTTTCCTCTTTGCCCTCTCTCTCTCCCTCCCTCCTACACAATCTTCTTCCCTCCTTTCTTTAAAAAAAATCTCTGTCATCTATCTATCATCCGTCTATACCAAAGTATGGAGAACCAAGGGAAGGATATTTAAAAAAAAAAAAAAAGGAGGGGGGAGGAGAGGATGAGCAAATAGGACAAGGAAGAGTGTAATGTCTGTGTATTAGGAATGGTGAGAGCCCTGTTAAACTGACCTCCTCTCACTCTGAGGACTTTGAACTTCCTGTTCCTCTATGGAATTCACCAGCCAATCCTTGGAAACCCTATGAGGCAGTTCTACTCTGTCCTATAGTGTTGCTATGAGTTGGAATCAACTCAATGGCAATGGGTTTTTTTGTTTGTTTGTTTGTTTGGTTTCCTCTCTCTGGGAATCTCCCACTCTGTATGACTTAAGCTTCCGTCTTTAGTTGCAGGCAACCAAATCAACTCAGCTAAAAGATAAATCGCAAGATGGTGTCTGACTCACAAAGCCAAAGCGAAAGCTGGATAGCCATGCCTGGGGCAGGGCAGGGACTAGAGTAGCCTAGGAGTCTGGGAGTCAGAAACTGATGGACAGCTTCGTCAGAGTGAAGCAGCTGCTGCTGTTTTCTGTCCTCAGGTCACTCTGCTCAAGATTCAACTTCCAGGGAGGAATCTGACTCCCTGGCTTGGGCCACGTGTGTCTGTCTCTAGACCAGGGAGAGAGGGGCATCTTCATTAACAGTCCCAGTACACTACCTGCCTTGTCCAGGTGGTTAGCAGCCGAGTGCTTCAACCACTGTGCCACCAGGGCTCCTAAGTAACTCTTAAGTCATCAACAAATCCTGGTTCAAATTATCACTTCTTCAGGGACACCCTCTGACCCCTAAACTAGGTTGCATCTCCCCTTCATACATGATCCTGATGCCATGTAGCACTCAACTCTGCTGTGATTTTACATTTGCTTATGAGGTTATCTGATTCATGTCCATCTCTACCACTAGACCATTCAGTCCATGAGGGTTGGCCCCATTCCAGTCGGTTTGCTCTCCACTTTATCCCCAGTGCCTAGGACAGTGCCTGACACATAGTAGCCCCACAGTATTTGTTGAATAAATAAATAAACACATGTGTGAATGAATAGACTACAACAAGAAGAATAAAAGTAGGTAAAGACGGAAAGCCAAGTTGGGAAGAGATCAGAAGGATTTTGAACGGCAGGCTAGTGAGACACCAGGTTTTGAGAAAGGTCACAATATGCTAGTGCTCAAGTGGGTACTGGCTATGCATTTACACCCAAATAAAAATATTTTCAATGAACTCATCTCTCCAAAGATGTTGGAATAATTTGAGAACAATGACAATGGGAGATGTAGTGATTTTTGAGATTTATTGAGCAAATCTACTAATAAAGCATGCTATGTGGTATTTCACAGAGGCCTTGTTAATTTTTTTTTATTTTTAATTTATAGTTTTTTACCTTTAAAGTAGCAAAATCACAATTTCCAAAAATTTAGAAAACAAAAGTTATCCACAATCCCATCGTCTTTACAAAACCACTATTACCATTTCGCTGGTTTTTTATTCACATTTTTCATTTATTATTTTAGATTGGTTTCCAATAAATAGAATCACTTATTGAAAGGTTACTAACATTTTATTTTTCATGGTACAAATTGCCAAATCTGATAGCAACAGTGTCCAAAGTACCAGTTTCTCATGTCCTAAATAGCATTTCAATTAAAAAAACTTCACTAACAGATGAAAATTTTTACTTCACTGTCATAATTTTTTATGTTTTTCATTACTTGTGAGAATGAGTATTTTCCCGTTTGTTTACTAATGAAATTTCTTCTTTTGCACATCTTATTCAATATAGCAGATAAGATCTTGTCAATGTTCCGATTAGATCAATGCATCAGAGTCTCATACCTGCCAACAGTGGAAAAGAAACATACTAAGGGAAAAAATGGGAAAGATAGTTGAAAAGAATCACCCTTGTCATTTTCAATCATATAAAGTACTTGTTAGGTGCCCTAGCTGCAGGCAGGTGACTTGCTAAAACAGAAATTCTAACTGCAGGGTGGAACATAACTTTAGAAGTCCTCTTCTGGAATTCTCATCTAATAATCTAGCATCATAAGTGCTAGGTTTCCCTGATATGGTTAGCAATGTGTTTTATTTCCCTATTCTAAACTTTCACAACTGCCAGGACTGGGATCAACATGTGCAGGCTGTGACACAATGTCTTACACATCAGGAGTATTCAACAAGCATATTATCATCATCACCATGAAACCCGTTGCCATCAAGTTGATTCCGACTTATAGCGACCCTTTAGGACTGAGTAGAACTGCCGCATAGGTTTCCAAGGAGCGGCTAGTGGAATCTGTTGACGTTTTGGTTAGCAGCCGAGCTCTTAACCACTGCGCCACCAGGGCTCCATCACCATGAAAGACACACATAAAAAACTTATCAAATAAAGTGAAGAGTCATAAGGAACAGAAATTTTTGAGCATATGCTGTGTGCATGTAGAGTATAGAATAACCATTTTATTGTCAGACCAGAGGCAGGGTCCATCTTAGAGATTCAACAAACCAGGGGAACAATGAAGATCTTTTCAACTAGTGATATTAAAGTTCAGTAAATATGAGTTTTCCATTATTTTGCTATATATTAATTTTTTTTCAAAAGCCAACAGCGTTTATTCTACTAGCAATCCTAGATTTTATTCCAAGAAAAAAAAAAATACACCAAGTCTACAGGTAATTTCAGGAGCCCTGGTGGTGTAGTGGTTAAGAGCTCGACTGCTAACCATAAAGGCTGGCAGTTCAAATCCACCAGCCACTCCTTGGAAACCCTATGGGGCAGTTCTCCTCTGTCCTATAGGGTGGCTATGAGTCGAAACCGACTCAACGGCACCTAACAACAACAACATAGGTAATTTATCAGTATTTTCATTATTGCTGCTTTTTTTTTTTTTAAGGTAAGAAGATATCTTACATCCAACAAGTAGAATCACCTCTTCAGCTGAAACCTGGTAATTCTGAAATATACAAGGCTAATGCAATAAACATAGTTTTAGGAAAGTATGTTAGTTGTATATTATGAAGTACTGTAAATTTACTTACGGTAAATGGCAATTTAATAGCTATTAAAATTGAATTAAAATGGAAAATTCTTTTTTAAAAATGAAATGTACATATGCACTGTATTCTATGGTATGTTATTAGTACTTTGTATATTAAATAAACATTAAATCACCTATGTGTCTGTGTTTTATCGCTTCTACTACAAATATTCTTTCTAAATAACTAAGGATTCTTCCTTCAATTTGCTTTTGAATTTATAATACATAATAATAGGCTTTTAAAAAAAAATCTTTGTTTAAGAAACACCTATAGTTTCTGCGTAATTTTTTCTTTAAATCAACCTAATAGTACTCTCATTTAACATGGCCATATATATTTTATGGAACCAAGATGTTTTTGGCTGACACTTTAACCTCATCACTTGAACCATGGTGCAAACAGTAATGGGAAAGCTATTTGCCAGCATATGTCACTAAGGATTACATCGATAATATATAGTCAGTCTTTCAAACTATAAAGAGAATTGTAATTAAAGAGAGGACCCTAACCTTTTAAGAAGTTTTCACCCAGTCTGGAGCTATTTGATAGCTTGTCAGAGAAAGCTAGAATTCAGAGGCAACCAATTGCATATAATCAACTCAAAATAAAGATAAAGCCTCTCCTAAATTATACCCAAAGGTGAAAAAAATAGGATGCTATTGATAGAATCCTGGATTCCACAGGGTAAGTAAATCTCAAATAAATAGCACCTATTCAGCCATACATTTAATATATTTGTCAGAGAAGGTGCCAAAAATTACGTTATAAAGGGAGCCTGACTGTTATCTATCCAATGAGCTATCAAAAACATGGAGAGTGAAGAGAGGAAAGGGCAAATGAGGCTCAAAGCAGCTAGGCTTTGCATCTAGGCTGACCTGAGTTTGAATCCCAGCTGCTAGTTGCAGGCTGTGTGACTTTAGGCAAGAGCCTTGTCTTCTCCTAACTTTGGTTTCTTCATCTATAAAGTGGGAAAAGTAATAGTTTTTGTTTTACAGGGTGATTGTGAGAACAACATTAAATAATCCATAATGTATGGTGCATGATAGTTGTTGCTGTTAGATACCGTCGAATTGGTTCCATCTTATAGTGACCCTGTGTATAACACAGTGAAACACTACCCGGTCCTGCGCCATGTTCACAATCGTTGTTATGCGTGAGCCCATTGTTGCAGCCACTGTGTCAATCCATCTCGCTGAGGATCTTCCTCTTTTTCACTGACCCTCTACTTTACCAAGCATGATGTCCTTCTCCAGGGATAGATCCCCCCAGATAACACGTCTAAAGTATGTGAGATGAAGTCTTGCCATCCTTGCTTCTAAGGAGCATTCTGGCTGCACTTCTTCCAAGACAGATATATTTGTTCTTTTGGCCGTCCACGGTATATTCAATATTCTTCACCAGCATCACGATTTAAAGGCATCAATTCTTCTTCGGTCTTCCTTATTCATTGTCCAGCTTTCCCATACATATGAGGCAATTGAAAACACCATGGCTTGAGTCAGGTGCACCCTAGTCTTCAAGGTGACATCTTTGCTTTTAAACACTTTTAAAGAGGTCTTTTGCAGCAGATTTGCCCAGTGCAATGTGTTTTTTGATTTCTTGACTGCTGTTTCCATGGGTGTTGATTGTGGATCCAAGTAAAATGAAATCCTTGACAACTTCAATCTTTTCTCCGTTTATCATGATGTTGCTTATTGGTCCAGTTGTAAGGATTTTTGTTTTCTTTATGTTGAGGTGTAATCCAGACTGAAGGCTGTGGTCTTTGATCTTCATCAGTAAGTGCTTCAAGTCCTCTTTGCTTTCAGCAAGCAAGGTTGTGTCATCTGCATGTCACAGGTTATTAATGAGTCTTCCTCCAATCCTGATGCTCCATTCTTCTTCATATAGTCTAGCTTCTCGGATTATTTGCTCAGCATACTGATTGAATAAGTATGGTGAAAGGCTACAACCCTGACATTCACCTTTCCTGACTTTAAACCACACTGTATCCCCTCATTCTGTTTGAACGACTGCTTCTTGACCTATGTACAGGTTCCTCATAAGCACAATTAAGTGTTCTGGAATTCCCATTCTTCACAATGTTATCCATAAGTTGTTATGATCCACACAGTCGAATGCCTTTGCATAGTCATGCATGATAAGCACTGGATAAATTGTCATTAAGTATCTGACTCACAGTTGGCTCTCAGAAATGTTGGTTTCCTGCTTTCCTTTATCTAGTTGTACTATTATTTTTTAATTTGTTGGGTAAAGAAAAGGGAGAAGGGTTTTCTAGACCACTAATCTTCAAATGTTTTTGCTTTCATACTCCCTAAAAGGAAACTGAGAAAGTTACATACGTTCTTGCTCATAATTTTTCAACCTAAATTTAAAGAATGGCAAAAATGTTATTTTCCCATGCCTTGTAAATATTAAGATTTAAAAAATAAAACTCTTTCATCCCTCTTTAAAGTGTACCCAATAGAATCTGAGCACCATAGCAATTTCATACCCAGGATCATTCATTTAAACAAATATACAAACAAGTTTTTCTTTAACAGTGAGAAATTTAATCCCATTCCATTTTCTCCTTAAACTCTCATTGTCATGTGACTTCCCTGAGAATTTTATTCTAACGTAACATATTTTTATGCTTAAACGTCTTTGAGCAATGAAACTAAAAAACTAAACATTTCCTGTGACCACAAGTTTCTAAGTATTAAATGTTTATTCTGGATTGCCTTATCACTATAATTATTATTTGTACAAAATTAATCAAAATAATAAGTATATCATGAAATTCTATAATTATTAAACAAAAATTTTAACAGAAATGTGTATCTTAATGAGATGGATGATCTTCCCCCCCTCCATGTATCCATGAATAATTATTATTTCTTCCTAGAATGAGATAGGATTCAGCATCAATACAATCCTTATTTTTCATTTTTATAGATGCAGGCGCTTGTAACCTGCTGGCACAAATGCACTTGCTGATTGGAACGTTCTTCCGCCAAGTCATCCCCTGCTGGTTTCTTCTCATTATTCAGGACTCAGCTCAAATGTAGACTCCTCAGGGAAGTCTTTCCTGATTAATCGATGTAAAGTATTCCCCACTCAATCACTCTTTAGCCCTTTGTTGTTGTTAGATGCCCTTGAGTGGCCCAGGACTCACGGTGACCCCATGCACAAAAGAACTAATCACTGCCCAGTCCTTTGCCATCCCCAAGATCAGTTGCAGATTGAACTGTTGCGATCCATAGGGTTTTAACTAGCAAATTTTTGGAAGTAGATTGCCAGGTCTTTCTTTCTAATCCATCTTAGTCCGGAAGCTTGCTGAAACCTGTTCAGCATCACAGCAACATGCCAGCCTCTACTGACAAATGGGTGGTGGCTGAATTACCCAGTTATATATTTTCATCACAGCACTTGACACTGTCTGCAAATATCTTGCTGGTGTACTTTTATAATCATTGTGTCTGTTAGAATGGCAGTTCTATGAAGGTGGGGACCTTGTCCGTCTTGCTCTTTGTTTACAAGCTGTAGGTACTGATATAAATGCTTGTTGGATGAATGAATGAATGAGCAGATGGCAAGATGGCTGAATATGATCCTCTGAAAGGGCTCACTCATTCGAACCAACATTTATGGAGCAGCCGCCTTCAAGGGAACCATTTCCTTCCTTATTATCATCAAATGGAGATGCTCCCAGTCTGACAGCGGAAGAGGAATATCCATGTGAGGAGGGGAGCCTACTCTTGTGTTTGAGAGTCACCTTGTAGCACAGCTAATATCCAGCTACAACAATTAAACTAGGTTCACAATAACAGAGGAAAATAAACAAAAGAAACACATTGCTGCCCAGTCAATTCCAACTCACAGCGACCCTATATAGGACAGAGTAGAACTGCCCCATAGGGTTTCCAAGGCTGTAACCTGTATAGAAGCAGATAGCCGCAGCTGTCTCCTGTGGAGCCACTGGTGGGTTTGCACCGGAGCTCTTAACCATTGCTGGCAACCAGGGCTCCTTACAGGGAGTAACAGTACCTGGATAATCTAGGATTAAACGTAGTCTTCCTATTTTCAGCCTAGGATTCCTCCCTGTGGTTGGAAATATGTGGCGACATTTTTTGGTTAGTACAGGGAATAGGGGGCGGCTGGGGGAATACCTGCATTTTTAGTTCGCTTTCCACAGACAAGCCAAAGGCCCTGCAGTATGCAGGACAGTCCCGTTCAAGAAAGAACGGTCCCACCCAAAATGCTGTTAGAATCCCTTTGAGAAGCCCTTTGGTTTGGTACCTCCTGGCCAACCCAGCACTGCGCCCCCATGTGGCCAGACTCTATTTTATTCTCTTTCCCCAGGAGGTGGTCCAGATAGCTTGAGTTCCCACTCCTGCATAAGGCCTGCTTTGTGAGTTCAGGTTTTCCAACTGGGCACCTGTCTCTTTCCAAATGACCACCAGAAAGAATGCCCACCCCTTTCTGGAGACAGCCCATCTCACCCACCCTATCCGAACAATACAACACAACCTAGGAGGGCCATCATTCCCAGAAGAGATACGAATATCTTTTGGGTGCTGGGCAAGAGAAAGAATCAAGGTTGACCTAGGAAAGGCCAGCCTAGTACTGGGGACTAAACAGACTTAAAATATCTGCTATCCTGTAACCGAATGCTGTGTCCTTTGTGAATACTTATACTTTGTGAATACACGTGCACACACACATGCACACACACACACACACAAAACAAAATCAAACCTGTTGCCCTTGAGTGGATTCTGATTCATAGTCACCCCATATTTTACAGAGTAGAACTGAGCTCCATAGGGTTTTCTTGGCTGTAATCTTTACAAAAGCAGATTGCCAGGCCTTTCTTCTGTGGTGCCACTGGATGGGTTGAACAGCCAACCCGAGAGCAAACTGTTTGTGCCACCCAGGGACCTGAAGACTTATAAAGGGCCTGTGAAATGTTCCCTGAAACGATTCCCTAGTTTGTGCTTAAAGGAGTTTTTCTTTCCTCCAGCTGACCTAACTGGACAGCTATTTTGTAAATTGTCTTTGGGATACGATTTATTTTGTAAACGCCTTGTATCACATAAAGGCATGCAACATTGTTTTTTGTCTTTTTTTTTTTTTTAATTTTGTAAGACTTTTTTTTTTAATTGTACTTTAGATGAAGGTTTACAGATCAAACTAGCTTCTCATTAAACAATTAGTACGCATTGTTTTGTGACATTGGTTGCCAACTCCACGACACATCAACACTCTCCCCTTCTCAACCTTGGGTTCCCTATTACCAGCTTTCCTGTCCCCTCCTGCTGCTCATCCTTGCCACTGGGCTGGTGTGCCCATTTAGTCTCCTTTTGTTTTATGGCCCTGTCTAATCTTCAGCTGAAAGGTGAACCTCAGGAGTGACTTCATTACTGAGCTAAAAGTGTGTCCGGGGGCCATACTCTCGGGGTTTCTCCAGTCTCTGTCAGAACAGTAAGTCTGTTTTTTGTTTTTTTGTGAGTTAGAATTTTGCTCTACATTCTTCTCCAGCTCTGTCTGGGACCCCCTATTGTGATCTCTGTCAGAGCATCAGTGGTGGTAGCCAGGCACCATCTGGTTGTGCTGGACTCAGTCTGGTGGAGGCTGTATTAATTGTGGTCCATTAGTCATTTTGACTAAGCTTTCCCTTGTGTCTTTGGTTTTCTTCATTCTCCCTTGCTTCATATGGAGTTAAGACTAGTGGAGTATCTTAGATGGCCGCTCGCAAGCTTCTAAGACCCCAGACACTACTCACCAAAGTGGAATGTAGAACATTTTCTTTATAAAATCAGTTGTTATGCCAGTTGAGCTAGATGATCCCCAAGATCATGGTCCCCACAGCCCTCTGCCCACTAATTTGGTCCCTCAGGGAGTTCGGATGTGTCTATGGAGCTTCCATGACCTTGCCTTGGACAAGTTGTGCTGGCTTCCCCAGTTTTGTGTAGTTCATGCGACATCGTTTTTGCTGACCAGACTAAGCAGGTGTAAAAATGGTGTGGGGGCAGTGTCTGACCTCCTCTAACTTCACAAAGGAGAAGGAGAATCAAGATCAACAGCCCAAGGCTGATTCCTATGAGGCAGAGGTCAGATATGCCTCCTCTCTCCACCATCTTTACCGATTCTGACATCAACCGTCCCTCCACGGTGCCCTCTACTTCTCTGCTGAGTTCAATAATTCATTGCAATGGCCACACAGAACTCACAGACAATACTCAACAATTATGGAGTTTATCAGGGAAGTAATAGGTTACAATTCAGGTTCAGGAAGACTCAGGATACAGTTCTTCCATCAGGACAGACTCAGCCCAGCCGTGCTCACCGGCACGCCAGCAAGCCTCCTGCCCACAGGCACTCAGCTTTCTCACTCTGTGGGCCGGGAAGCCCACCACGCTGTCTCCTGCCGTCCTTTCTCTGCCATGGCTTCTCGAGCTCTCTCTGTCTCAGTCTCCTGGTTCCAGGAGCTTCTCGGCGCAGGGATCCCGGGTCCAAAGGATGCACTCTCTACTCCTGGTTGTTTTTCCTTGGTGGTAGTGGGATCCTCTCCTTCACGCCTCTGGGATGGCTCATTCAAGCCCAGAGGGATGGCAAAAACTGACCAATCCCCTTGGTGGGACATAATTACCCTATTTGCACATTCTCACCCAATCACTTGGGTGGGAGTTACAAGACCATGGCGAGAAAGGCCACACAAAGCAATTTGTTGCAACCACAGCAGGGCTGCAGATAAAAGATATTTACCTCCATTTTAGGAGAAGCACCAGACTTACACTTTGTTAAAAATGAAAGCAAAGAGTTTCATTGAGGAATAGAGAGATTCGGGAATCAGGAGATACTGTACCACTCTAGCAGAGTTCAGTAGTGCTCCAAAGTGTAGGAGGGGAGTGAGATTTTTACAGGATGGAGTAAACAAGGTCTACCTGCTCGCAGGCACAGCGAGTGCATGGCAAAAGTCACAAAAGGGGTCGTTAAACAACAATATTTCTTAACAGTCTTTCTTCACATCAGCAATTCTACCTGTTAACATTCTGAAACATTCTGAACAAAGCATTCTTCCCAGTACCTTTGTGTGGACTTTTCGTAACAAACTTTCATCTGGCCCCTTCCTCTTATCTTAAACTAACAAGCTATGCTTCAACCCTAATTGCAGATTTATGAAGAGTCGTGTGAAAAGCAGAAGTGAGGCTAAGGTCTTAGTGAGTGAACCAAAATGGAGTCTGATTTAGGTCTGGGTCAGCCATTCTAGTTTTGCCAAGCACCTCAGGTTTAGGGTTTGTTGACACACCTCCTTCCAGAATCCGTTCTCCTGTCACAAAAATTTTAACCTTGTCCTTGAGAAGTGCACGTTAGCAGAAACATTGTAGAATGCTGCAAAAAGAATAACTTGAGATAACCAGGAAAAACTGTTCACTTTATTGAACGGAAAGGAATAGTGTTCACTAAGTTTCCAACACAACCCACGGTTTATTCTTCATATTCCCGGAGGTCGCAGCAAATATTTATTGAGCACCTACTATGTGTGTAATAAATTGTTGACCCAAAAGATTGCTTATTGCATGAACCACACATGTATTAGTATATTTTAACACATTACTAAATAATTCCTATCCACTACTGTTTATATTATAAACGTTTCACTAAAATAGAAAAATTTTATATTAAAAACTGGAAAAACGTCTTGCTGTCATTAAATGAGTAAGAAAGCTTCATTATTTCAGTTGCTCCAGCTGCCGGCCTTCAGTGACGATAGGGGAAAAAAATGGAAATGAAAATCACTTGTTAGCAACACCCCCTTCCAAAAAAAAACAATCCCGTCGACTTTGAGTCGATCCCAACTCATAGTGACCCTACAGGACAGAGTAGAACTGCCCCTTATGGTTCCCAAGGAGCAGCTGGTGGGTTCGAACTGCCGACTGTTTTTTGGTTAGCAGCCAAGCTCTTTAACCACTGCCTCACCAGGGCTCCATGCTCCCCTTCGTTGTGGGAAACATATTTGAAGTAACAGAGTTTTGTTTGTTGTTAAGATTTCACTAACGCGCCCAACTAGAGCTACCCTTCCCGGCAAGTGCACCGGGAGACAAGTTTTAGGAGTTCTTTCTAAGCCAAAGGTTCTTAAAAGGCTAAATTCTAAGCGAGTCTGAAGGTCTGCGCACTTTCCGGGGTCAGGTTTGCGGTGGCCCTGGCGCCACCTAGCAGGAAGAGGCGGAGTAGTTTAAAAACTTCGGCGGGAAAAGGCGCCCGGAAGTGCCCGGCGTCCTCCCCGACCGCGCTCGCCGACGCCAGCGTCCCCCGCGCCATGCCTGCCTCCGGCTCGGAGTCGCCGCCGCCGCCGCCCGCTGCGCAGGAGCCTGCGCCGCGGCCCCATGGCGAGCTGCAGTACCTGGGCCAGATCGAGCACATCCTCCGCTGCGGCGTCCGGAAGGAGGACCGCACGGGCACTGGCACCCTGTCGGTGTTTGGCATGCAGGCGCGCTACAGCCTGAGAGGTGACTGCCCGCGCCCGCGCCACGGCAGGGTGGGCTCGCCAGGGGCGCCGTCCGGGTTAGGCTAAGGTGCAGGAGACGCAGGCCCCGTGGTGAACGCGTTCGCACGTTTAGTCCTAGCTGCAGCCCTAGGATGTAGGGACGCATCCATTTTACAAGCGCCGAAACTGAGGCTCGGATTTGATGCATGATTTGCGTAGGGTCACTCAGATGGGAGTCACAGAGCTGGGAGGTGAAACCAGGTCGTTCTGGCTCCAAGGCCTGTGCTTTTATTCACCCCACTATGCTGTCTCCGCAAAGATGGATAATCTAGTTAATGTTCGCCCCTATACCAGAGGGGAGGACGGATCGCCTGGGCTTGTCCTAGTGGCTAACCAAAGGTCGGCCCCGTTTTTGCCCCTCCTCCTCCCTGCCTTCCACCTGCCACTCCGATTTGCAAAGTCGTTAAAAACGGAAGGGAAGGTTACCGGCTGGGCGGTGGGAGGACAAGGGAGAGGACCGGCGGGGGGCAGGCGGGCGGGACTTGGGTGGTCACGGTTTTCCAGTTCCGGACAGTTTCCCATCGAGCTTCCACAAACCAGCTTTCTTGAATGAATGACCGAAGAGTCCGAGGAGGAGTTTTTATTCGTCCTTTCCCCTTTTCCTTTGAAAGAGAGCGGCCCCTAGGAAGAGGTGTCCCAGGATGGGTAGATGCCCTGATTACGAAGCTCAGAACACCTAGGGTGGGGTTTTCAGCAGACAAAAGGGGCGGGCGGGGGAAGAGGACAGGACATTAGGCAGGAGATAGACAGCCCTTCCCCACTGTCCTGTAGTCGGGCCACCCCTTTGCCCTGGACTGAGCACCTGCTTCGTACGGGAGTGGCCTCCTTGGAGGTTTTTAAGAAAGGGGGTAACATCAGATTTCTATAGAGTTAACACTAGATGTCCCTACGGTTTTCACAGTCTTTTGGAAGTGGATCCCTAAGCCTTCTTTCTGAGCTGCCTCTGGGTAGGTCTGAACCTCCAACCTTTAGGTAGTGGAGCACTACGCCACCCAGGGACTTCCTACACGCATTCTAGAGACTGAAAAATACTGAGCAGCTGTGACTGATGGGTCTGACGCAGCCCCAGAGTTCTCTCTGAGCAGAGAGATCCACCTTCCTGCAGCTCCCAGTGTGGTGGCCTCCGGGGAGCCACAAACCTGCTTTTTGAATCCAGCCCCTCTGCCCTGACTAGCGGGGCGGGGGGGAGGCTACTTACCTCGCTGGTCTTCAGCTTCCTCGTATGTCCAAAATGGAGGAAACAGTGCTCAGTAGGCAATACTGATAAAAGTAGGTGCTTGAAAAATATATCCTTGTTACATGAATGTTGACTGTACAACTGATAATGAGGGTTGAGTATGTACTGCATTTAGAGGGAAATTTAACGTTTTTATTTATCACTTGATGCCTCCCCTCCCACCCTTCTAGCTGTAGCAAACTTCCTGATTGCCCGTGGTGCCTGTAACATGCAGATCATAAGGGTACTTCACAGTTGTTTTGTAGAATTAAATAGGATCGTGCATATGAAGTGTTTAACTATTTTTGGTACATTAAAAATACAGGGGTTAATTTGCTTTGGAGTCCCTGGGTGGTGCAAATGGTTAAGCATTTAGCTACTAACTGAAAGGTTGGCAGTTCAAGTCTAGAGATGCCTTGAAAGAAAGGCATGATAATCTACTTCCAAAAGATCATAGCTATTGAAAACCCTGTGGAGCACATTTTACTCTGACACGCGTGGAGTCAACATGAGTTAGAATCGACTTGATGACAACTGGTTTAACTTGCTTTACAAATATTTAAGTTATATTTTTGGCCAGTGTGATATTACCTACTGTCCCCCGGTCCTGAGCAAATTTTCTCTGGCAGGATAAACATGGAATTAGTCCTGAGAGCCTTCCGCTTCGTCCTGGGGCGTATTTTGTGCTGTCTTCACTCCTCTTCCACAGAGTCCACACTAACTAGGCAGTCAATAGGACCTATTTCCCTTTCCCTTTTCCACATGGCTATCCCTGCCCTCACCTCGCTCCCTTTCAGTCTGTGGGATTCCCAAGTCCAGCGTTGTGGGGGTCGGGAGGGCTGTCTAGGTCTGAGTTGTGCCCCTGACTTGCCGCTGCAGCCCAGGAGCCCGACCCTCACCCATGATGCCCGCCCGTGGGATTGCAGCCTTTCAGATGCTCCTGTGGTGACTCCAGGCCTTACTTCCCGGGGCAGTTTGCTTCCACAGAGAAAGTTGGATGGCGTGTCCTGTTTGCCACCTTCACATTATGTAGTAAACTGTTTTTCAGATGAGTTTCCTCTGCTGACAACCAAGCGTGTGTTCTGGAAGGGTGTTTTGGAGGAGCTGCTGTGGTTTATCAAGGTAAGAACTTGCTCCTATTGGAGCAGCCGCCAGCAAAATCCTTTTATAAGTCAAATCATGTCACTTCCCGGCCTAAAACCATTAGTGGCACCCATTTCATTAGTAAGAGCCAAGGGCCTTAGGGGGACTTGTGAGGCCCCCATTACAGCTTTGGGCTCAGCTGCTGCTTGTTCACTGGCTCTGCTCCACCACGCTGGCTCCTTGCTGATCTTTGAGCGCACAGCGACATTTCCGCCTGCTGCGACATTTCCACCTGCCGCGACATTTCCACCCAGGACTCCAGCACTTGCCATTCCCTCTCCCAGGAACCTTCTACATGTGACTTTCTCCCTACTGCCTTCAAGTCTCTGCTCAGTGACTCTTCTCTGACCTCTGTGTCTAAGACTGATTCTGCCCCAGCACCCTCTTCCACCCCTGCTTTATTTTTCTCCATAGGCTTTATCATCATCTAAAGTATAATGTCTGCCTTTTTCCTTCTAGTGGGGGAAGGCAGACAGTAAAGAAGTAAAATGTATTGTAAGCTCCATGAGAGCAGAAATATTTTTCTCTTGTTCACTGTTCTAACCCCAAGGCCTAGAACACAGCCTGCCACATAGGAGACAGTCTGCGTATACTGAACACTTAGTATAGATGCCAGCCATGTTCTCATGTTTATATAAACTAGAAGGGCTTCAGTAACAAGACATATCTTCTCCAAAGAGCTGAATAGGTACCTTTGGTAAGGGCTGGAGTTCTGTAATGGTGGGCAGCAGCCAACCCACAAGCTCCTCTGGCTTCTCTCTCCGCCTGCGTCCTGATCCAGAACCAGGGATGCTCTGGCTGGTGCTGGTGGGAGAGGTGCCAGAGGAGACAGCTTAGTTCTGGCTGTGCTAGAAGCTGGGATCCTTCCGTGCAGTGCAACGAGGTTCTCTTTATATAGGGCCTTTCTGGCCCTGGGTGTGTGGTTCTGCCACAAGATTTGCTAGGCCACAATCTTCCAAAGGTATTGGACTGTTTGCTATGCAAATAAGGTACATAAACACTTGTGGGGATTGGTCAATTGCTATGCAAATTAGGTGACTGGCCTACCGAGGGGATTGGTCAGTTTGTGGTCTTAGTGGGAGGTGTAAGCTTATAAAAAGCCAATCCCACAGAGGTTGAGGGGGACCTCACTACCATCAAGAAGAGCTGGGAGAGGAGCATGTTCTTTGGACCTGGAGTCCCTGTACTGAAAACCTCCTACACCGGGAGACAGAGAGAGCTATTAACATTGGAGATGGTACAAGAAGGTGAGAGACTGTGCGGCAGCGGGAACCAGGAGACCAGTGCGAGATGGGTGTGGTGGGCTTCCCAGCCCATGAAGCGAGTCGACTGTGGTGGGCTTGCCAGTCCATGGAGTGAGGCAGCTGTGGTGGGCTTACCAGTCCATGGAATGAGAGAGCTGAGCTCCTTCCTGCAGGAGGCTTGTTGGTGGAATGGGGTGCCTCCAGGCACTTGTTGGTGGAGATAAGGAGCTGTGAAACTTGCCTGAGCAGGGCAGAGCCAGAGGCCCAGTGAGGAGGCCAGGCTGAGAATGCTGCAGGCATGGCCAAGGAGGAGCTGAGAACTGTCTTGGTTGGAAGCTGCCCTGACTGATGAGCTAATCCTGTCTTACATTGTTCCCCAAGTTGATTCTCATCCTGAATTGTAGCCTGTTGCTTCCCTAATAAACCACATAATTATGAGTATGGTCTGTGAGTTCTGTGTGGCCATTGCAACAAATTATTGAACCCAGCAGAGAAGTAGAGCGCACCGTGGGGAGGACGGCTGGTGTCAGAATTGGTAAATAGTTCGGAGAGTGGAGGTATGTCTGACCGCCAGCTCACAGGAATCAGCCTTGGCTGATGGTGATCCTCCTTCCTCTCTGCTCGTGAAGCTGGAGGGCTGCTGACTTCTGACATTTCATGAATCCTGCAGAGCTCTTGGTGTGGCTTGCGTGGCCTTGCATCCAATCGGGACCAACCCCCCTTCCACTTTTTAGAAGGGTTTAGATTGGATTTAGTCCAGTCTTCCTTAGTTCCGTGTTCTTGGGGTAGTTTGTCCTGTGTTGGCCAATCTCAACCGACTGTGAGCCTCTACTTTCAAATACATCATCAGAAGTCTAAGAAGAGGACATTCTTAAACTAGCGAGAGCCCAGTCTGAATGGATGGGTAGGGGAGGTGTTGGAAGCAATACGTGAAAGACTGAGCAGTGATTTGGTGGAAGTGAAAAAATTGGGGCAAGCTCAGCAGTAGAAAGGGAGGAAGCGATATGCTCAGAAATAAAATGTGTTTGCCTGTTTTAACTTAAAGCTTGAATTCAGGATTCTAAAAAGTCCTCACCAGGAACTTCTCAGACTCACCTCTGATAGGGCTGTTCCACTGGTGACTAGATACCATACAGGAGTCGGAATGTATGTACCTGCATGTCAGCAGACAAGATAGAGAAATAGGGGCTGTGTAGAAGGACAATTCAGTGTTAACTGGTTGGAGCACTGTTTCTAAGAATAATTTTGCTTGTATTTTCTAATCCTCAAAATAATCATCTGTCATAGGCACTGCAGTAATGTCCTCTTTAATAGATGGGGATATTGAGACTAGGCAGGTAGGGAGCTGTCAGAGGAGAAGGTAGGTGGAAGGGCCCCACACTGAGCCCAGGGGTATGTGGCTCCAAAGCCTTGCTTGTGACCTTTATAGCATGTTATGCCCAGGCCTGTGCTTGACCTTGCTGATGGTAAGAGAATGCATGATCAGGAACAGTTTGGGATGTAATGGGCCAAGTCTAACGGGCTGAAATATAAGAGAGAGAAACATAAGGCTTTGTACTTGGCAAAAAAAAAGAAAAAAAAAAGATCCTTAACTACGTAAGTATAGTTACATAGTTTTATAACATATCTTTATAACTTTATAAAGTGGCATATATATGAATATGAATTAGGTCCAAATTTAGTTCCATGTGACTGATATATTTGCCAGAAGAGCTAGTATTGGCTAAACTGATGAGTAGAAATTTCCTATATACTAGGTATAAGATACACTGAACAAATTACACTTGAGACATTAAATTCATTTTGGGATGTCATACTTAGAACACATTTAGTTAAGAAACAGAGCTGTCAGCTGAGGTGAGAGTAATTAAAGGACTTGGAGGTGTGTAGTCTAGAAAATTTAGTTGAGGGGAATAGAAAAAAGATTTGAGGGGTGGTTCCAAAGCAAGGATCACACTGTCCTGTAGGCCCCCAAGGAGTCTGGGCTGAGACCAGCCTGCTGAAAAAGGGGAGGTGCCACGTGCCTAGCTAAGAGTTTTGAGTACACGCCGGAGCCCACTTGGGGGCGGCCCTTGTGGGGATCAACACAGGTGACTCAGAACTCAAATGCCTGCTGTCCTCTCCCCCTCTCTTGCAGGGATCCACCAATGCTAAAGAACTGTCTTCCAAGGGAGTGAAGATCTGGGATGCCAATGGGTCTCGAGACTTTTTGGACAGCCTGGGATTCCCCACCCGAGAGGAAGGAGATTTAGGCCCAGTTTATGGCTTTCAGTGGAGGCATTTTGGGGCAGAATATAAAGATATGAATTCAGGTGAGGAGATGGGACACCTCAGATTTCTCTGAGGGCCCTTCATAGTATGAGTTTGCTCTGTTGCTTCAAATAAGTAAAGCCCCAGGGGATGATAATAAGTTAGCTTCTGGAGAGTTGGTGTGTAACTTGGACATTGTGAAGAGCTGTGGAGGAGCCACAGCTAAGCCCATTAAGGTCAGACCACACCCTCTGTGACTAACATTTATTGAGTGCTTACTGGGTACATGACACATCGGAGAATCTTATTTCGTTGGCAGAGCTATGTGGTTGGCAGTGGTTGGTAGTCGGGTTTGAGATAAGGGGAGAAGGAACCTCAAGATTGCCTAGTGGCTGCTCCGATCTCCCTTTTCAAACTGACCCACCCAGCACACTCTAGGTGGTGCTGATGGGATGGCACTGTTACCTGGTCGCCACGCTACCTCCCTGCCCTGCTGGGGTAGAGGAAGGAAACATCTCACTCCTAACATCCTCCTTCCTCGGTCACTGTTGGTGGCACCACTTGCTGAGTGTCACAGAGCCCTGTCCTGGCCCTCTCTCCATGGGACGGGTTGCAAAAGCAAATGTCTGCCTCAGTGTGTTGGGGGAGAGAGATAAGAGGTAATAATCGACTGGCTGGGTAGGGACCAGCAAACTGGCGAGTTTAAGTCCCAGCTAAAGGGGACAGTAACATCTCGCCTCTACCCAGCTTGAGGAATTTGAACAGAGTTTGGTTAGAATTCTTTAATAAAAGCCTAAAATCTACATTTTACTTGCAGTCATAAGATTTGTTTTTTTTTTTAATGTTGGCAACTTCAGAAGTTTAAAAATGGTGTGGGCCAAACCATTTCTGCAGGTGAATGGCTGTAGATGGTTAGTATGCAGCCTTCTGTCCTAGGACCTCCCCCTGAGGATGCGAGGCCACTCCCTTGGCTTGTTGGTGCCCTGAGCCCTGCTTGTGTTCCTATACATTATTGCTTCAGGGGCCATCATAAAATTATGCTCTTAATTTAGAGTTGTATGAATGCAGGGGTCAGATCTCAGTAAGAAAGTCTTTTTGTTTTTAATTTTTTATTTTGAAATAATTATAAATTCATGGAAAGTTGTCCCCCCAAAAAACAGAAGTGCAGAGAGGTCCCCAGTACCCTTCACCCAGTTTTCACCTTGTATAAATTGACAATGGTGCTATCCAGAGAGCTTACTGGGTTTTGCCAGTTTCACATGCAGTCACTTAGCACATGTATAAATTCATGTAACCACCACCACAATCAAGATACAGAACTATTCCATCCTAGTTGATCTTTTTTTTTAGCTTTCATATTACCTTTTTTGGAACTGTGATCATGAGAGGACTTTCCTCCAAAAAGGTTGAGAACTACTGGGCTAGAACATAGTCTGACACCAGTGAGTGAAGTTTAACCAGAGGAAAATGCAAAGCTCTGCACTTCCGTTAGCAAAATCAGTTGTCAGCTTCAGGTTCCATTCAGAAGGAAGGCAAGGGATCAGAAATGGGGAAAAAGTATAAGATGGTGTAAATCATTACAGAGGTTTCCTCATATTTACAAGCCAAGTAGTGTTAGAAGGCTAGTATCTAGGTTACAGGAAGGAATCCACAGTATTCTGTTAGTTGGAATGTATAAAATGGTATATTCTATTTTAGATCCAATAATTCCTGTGGCATGTGGATAAAAAGTTGATTGTATTGGTGACGTGTGACAGGAATGGTTAATGGTTAATAGAGACTAAGTCCTGTGGGGACCATTGGAAGAAACTAGGATTGTTTAGATTGGAGAAGGTCAGCAATATGGGGAGGGGGAACATGGAGGAGGTGACACTGTACAGACCAGATATTTAAAGGACCTGAGTAGAAAAGCAGGTAGACTGATATAGCTCTAGAGGACAGACTCAAGTTGCCTAGACAGGGCTTTGAACTCAACATCACCCAGCGAGTTCTGAGAAGTGTGTAGAGAGTGTGGGATAACTTGTGACCATGAGTCATGGGGGCTATCATAGATGACCTCTAAAGCTTGTCTCATGAGATGCTGTGATAACGTTTGTGTACATGTTCTCTCTGATAATTCTAGATTATTCAGGTCAAGGAGTAGACCAGCTGAAAAAGGTTATTGACACAATCAAAACCAACCCTGACGACAGAAGAATCATCATGTGTGCTTGGAATCCAAAAGGTGGGAAGCAGTCCAGTCATCCTCTTTTGTACCAGCCATGCTAGTAGGAGGAAGGAAGCAATATGGTGTAGGCACCCGGCAGAGGCAGAACCACCAGGCTCTGCCTCCAGCTATCTGTTGGGTGTGTGACCTTGGGCAAGTCACATTTGGCCTATTTTCACCTTTAGATGATGGGGCTGGACCCAGATGATCTTAATCTGTGTATTTATACCCATTCTTACTCCAAAAAAGGGTTTTAATTGCCTATAAAAGTACACATAAGATTTTTAACATTATAAATTGTGGCAGATGACGTTTCAGATCACCTCTACCTCACAGTTATTAACATTATTTTGATAATATTTTATTGTATTTTTGGTGAAAGATTGCATAGAAATTAAGCTCCCATTTGACAATCTCTACAGGAATTGTTCAGTGACATTAGTTAAATGTTTCAGAATGTGTCAGCTTTCTCTGTAATTGCATTCTGGTTCTTCTGTTACCAGTACGCCAGTTTCCCCACCCCCTTATCTTCTCATCTTTGCTTAGAGTTAATTGTTGACTTTTGGTCTCATATAGATGGTTCTTTAATGGAGCACTGTACTCACAGGTGATAGCCTTTGTGTGCCTATTTGTTATTTCACGAAAAGGTGACCTGAGGAGATAGTTTCAGTTCCAGGTTTAAAGAGTATCTCAGGGTGATAGTCTCAGGGAGTCCTCCAGTCTCAACTGGTCCAGTAAGTCTGGACTTTTTAAGAATTTGAGTTCTGTTCCACATTTTTCTTCTGTTCTGTCAGGGTGTATCTATCTATCACAGTGGTCGGTAATGGTAGCCAGACACCATCTAGTTCTACGATTACTAACATTTTTAACAATTATATTGTAAAATTAAAATTTCTGCCAGGGTGTAATAAATACCAGCATGGAACATTTGCATCTGTAATAAAGACTTTGAATACAGGAGAGTATACCTGAGATGCCAAATGAATTAATTCCTCCTATATTTGTAGTTGGTGCCATGAAGGTAGCACAGATAATTTCCACTTGGAAGGAAGAGCTAAACTAACAGGAGACATTCACCCAGAAGTCTCAGTTTATAGACAGGTTTCTGTCAGCTGCGTGCTACCACTGGGGTTAGAGAGGTCTGCTTTTGACATGAGGGGGATGGCGTGGTTCATGGGGGTTGCTGCGGCCCAGCGGTTCTATGATCTGTGAGTTGGCTTGTTTCTCTCCTGTTTGATTTTGCCTGTGTTTGCGACATCTGTTAGAACCCCCACCCCCCCTCATTTTCGTTTGTGGTCCCGCAGACCTTCCTCAGATGGCGCTGCCTCCCTGCCACGCCCTTTGCCAGTTCTATGTGGTGAATGGTGAGCTGTCCTGCCAGCTGTACCAGAGGTCAGGCGACATGGGCCTGGGGGTGCCTTTCAACATCGCCAGCTACGCCCTGCTCACCTACATGATTGCACACATCACCGGCTTGAAGGTGGGCTACTCTCGGCAGGGAAAAACAGTTGCCAGTGTGATGCACTTAGATTCGTTAATGTGGAAAAACTGGCAGAGAATTCAGTATCTAATCAGTTCCAAAATTTGATACAGTCATTCCTCGTTGTTTGCAGTCTGTATTTGCAAATTCACCTATTGGCCGAAGTTTGTTTGTAACCCCACAGTCAACACTTGGCAGCGCTTCTGCAGTCATTGGTGGGCATGTGCAGAGGCCCCCAGTGCACATGTTCTCAGCTGAGGTCGAACAGAGTGATGCTCTGCCTTTTGTTTTAGCTCTCATTCTATAAACAAGTGTCATTTTCTACGGTCTATTTAGTGCCACATTTTTCACATTGTCGTGCTTTTTGTTGATGATTTCATGTTTAAATGACCAAGTTCAGTGCTGAAGTGCTGTCTAGTGCTCCTAAGTGCGAGAAGGCTGTGGTGTACCTCACAAACACGTATTAGATAAGCTTCGTTCAGACAGGAGTTACAGTGCTGTTGGCAGTGAGTTCACTGTTAATGAATCAACTATATCAAATAAGGTGTCTTTAAGCTGAAACACATAAAACAAGGTTATGTATTGATCAGTTGATGAAAATGTTGGAACCAGGGGCTCCCAGGACCCTAACCTTGTATTTTCCTAGGAATAATGGTTCAGTATCTGCTAATTCAGTGTTCATGATGACTTTATAGAACTTAACTACCGTGAATAATGAGAATCGATTGGTATGTGTAAATAAAAAATGAACAGGCTCCCTTGTAACCTTCCATGGAGCTTTCATGCCCTTGTGTCCTGCATAAACTAACAAGCATCAGACTTTACTCACACAAGATAACTTAGAATTAACTTTTCTCAAAAGCTTCTGTGTTTATTTTTTGAAAAGTCTTGGGATGGCTGCATACTCATATAAAGTGTTTT
Source organism: Trichechus manatus latirostris (assembly GCF_000243295.1). Lineage (NCBI taxonomy): Eukaryota > Metazoa > Chordata > Mammalia > Sirenia > Trichechidae > Trichechus > Trichechus manatus. The sequence continues at coordinate 780,378 of NW_004444192.1, forward strand.
TAAATGTTTTAAAGGAATTGAAACTAAAACATTTACTCTTGCTTTCTCCCATGGAATTTAGCCAGGTGACTTTGTACATACTTTGGGAGATGCACATATTTACCTGAATCACATTGAGCCCCTGAAAGTTCAGGTAAGAATTATATCTGTTACACTTAGGAGTCTGGTAAAATGTTCATTTATGGAACATCCCTTACGGACTAGGCATTCTGCTAGAATCTGTGTCCAAGGTGTCCGAGATGAAGATGGAGGTGCTCTGATTTCAGGGCTTCACTTTTGGGAAGGGTGGTGGCCAGGTGGGCAGGGATAAGGTAGACATGCACCTTCACAGCCACAGGCAGGTAACATTACATTGTAGAACTGTGACAGGTGTTGTATGGACCAAAGCAGCAGTGCCAGAGAGGGAGAGCCACATTCTGACCCGGGGACCTGCCCAGAGGGGGCATTTTAGCTTTTGTTTTTACTTGAAGGAGAATTTAAATGTCAATATTTTCCCTTAATTTTATGCTAATTACAATATTTAGGTCTTAACTTTCAAAAATCTGCCTATTCAAATCTCTGCCGACAAATGATTTGAAATGGCAGTAAAAATGCAAGTGACTGTGTTTAATTAAAAACCAAACCAAACCAATTGTTGTCGAGTCAGTTCCAACTCATGGTGACCCCATGTATGTTAGAGTAGAACCGCTCCATAGCGTTTTCTTTGGCTGATTTTTTGGAAGGAGAATGCCAGACCTTTGTTCTGAGGCACCTCTTGGTGGACTCGAACTGCCAGCTTTTCAGGTAGCAGCTGAGCACATTAACCATTTGCACCACCAAACCTTTTAGCCCCTTCCAGATTAGATCCTGGGTTTGAAAGTTACTCCTTCTAGAGAAGTTGGCTGCTTTTGTTTAGAGGGTGACTTTAGGGCTTATTCAGATGCTTCTCTCTCCAGCTATCTTCTCCAGCCCATGTTGAACAGACTATGTCCACATCCAGCTATGTCCACATCCTAGTTGCCACTGGCTTGGGTCTCTATTAATTGTCAACAGATCTAATCTTTCCTTCCATTTCTGCCAAGGACAGTGGGATAGGGGTTCTAGAACTCAAGTAACCATACCGAGTGTCTGAGTTACAGACACAAAAGTAAAAGACTGTCCCTGTCCTTAATAAATTAATTCCCCAGTGGTTATAAGACCTTACACCTCATGAACCATCAGGCTCCTGATGCTATGTAATTTCACAAAACACACTTCACTCCTATCTGCATGTGAATGGGCTGGTTCCCCTCCAATAGTATCATTTAACCAGGGACGTGGTATGTACGGTTTTATACCTGTATAATAGTTTATAAAATACTGTGTATTTGTTTCATGAAGAGACATTGGAGCAGAATGAAAGCAGCTTGAACAAACAGGGCAAAATAATGGTCCTCGGCATTATTTTGTTGTTTTCAGCTCCAGCGAGAACCAAGACCTTTCCCCAAGCTCAACATTCTTCGGAAAGTCGAGACAATTGATGATTTCAAAGCCGAAGACTTTCAGATTGAAGGGTACAATCCTCATCCAACTATTAAAATGGAAATGGCTGTCTAGAGTCGTTTCAAGGATGTTGTCAGCCTTTAGGGGTTGGACTGGACGCCCAGGTGAAAAGGTTCTTTTTGCTATAAAGGAAAAAGGAACTAGGTCAGAACCCCGGGGGTTACCTGTCAGTTATTGTTCAAAAACTGCTTCCTTTTAAGCATGTTGCCAGTGACAGATATAACAGTACCATTTCTTGTAGTAGTAAAAGGTCTTGAGCTTGGCTAACTCACTGAGGATGTATGAAAGTGCTGAGATTATGACCAATGCTGGGAGAGTGAAAATGTATGTGCTCTTAACACAAACGTGTATATGCATTTCAAACCCATGTCTTTATGAAGGTCCACGGATTTCAAGAATTCTATAAACTATTCTCCCAAATTTGAGTGAGCTGAATGATGCTATCAATCATAATGTATAGTGTGGCTATGAACATTTAAAGTTCTTTTATATATTGCTATAATAAAGCTGTGTTCTGCATTTGTCATTTTTATTCCTTATTGCCATTTATCTGCCTAGTTCCTGCCTAAAATAACTGCATCTGACTAATAAACCCATTGCTGTCAAGTCAATTCCAACTCATAGTGACCCTATAGGACAGAGCAGAACTGCCCCATAGGGTTTCTAAGGAGCAGCTGGTGGATTTGAACTGCCGACCTCTTGGTTAGCAGCCAAGCTCTTAAACCACTGCACCACCAGGGCTCCATGTGACTAATAAATACTCCTAAACAAACATTTGCTGTTCCTGTTTGGATGCTACTTATAGAATTAGAATCTGTATTTTAGAAATGCTGACTATGCTATATTTTGCCCTATTTATCTGTGATTCATCTAATTCCAGCTACATTTTATCATTAAAATATCATGACCTAGTGGTGATGGTAGCACAACATGGTGAATGTAATAAATGTTACTCAGTTGTACACTTACAGGTGGTTAAGCTGGCAAATTTTTTGTTATGTATATTTCACCACAATAATTTTTTTTTTAAATGACCATTCAGGGAAGAATTTTTTATGGATTATAAGAAAATACAATCTATGAAATACCATTTTGTCCTCATTAGTTTCAATATGGTGTGAATTCTCTAATAATATGCTTACACTGAGCAAGACAAGAAATGCTAAACCACTTCCAGGCTAATCAGTGAAATCTCTGTACCTCTGCTGCATACCAGATACCCCAGGGTGCTGCAGAACTATTTTTACTTTGCTAATTTATGACAGATATTAAATAGAATAAGGAATTGTTCCAACAAATTATGCAACATGTTGCTTATTCTTAGAGTACAGTTTAATGTTTAGTACCAGCACTTGATAGAAATTTTGTAAGAACATCTTCTTGGACTTTGGATTAGTTAAATCTAAATTCATTTAAGGATTAAATATGAGAATATGTATTTATTTGCTAAGAGAATCGAATAATGATTATTGAGCTAATTCCTGAGGTTAATAAGTCTTCCAGCCGAACTTCTCTTGATTGGTAAGATGAGTTTTTTTTTTCTGTTTTTGTAAAGCCATATCCAAGAATTGTTAAGCGTTTTCACTTAGAAAAAGGTGTTAGGTCTGACAACTTAGTTTTCTTGACCAGCAAGGAGTTTCTTCCAGACTTCGCCATCTGGAAATCGGTGTTTCTTTACAGATTCCTCTTTCATTTCTGTTGAATAGCCAGCATCCTAGCAAAGACAAAAAATGGAACAGTGTTAATAACCACCTGGAACAAAACATTCTACGTATTTCTGCTCCTCCTGGAAATGCTTTTAAAGCTAAACCAAAGGCAGCTGAACTAATTTTTTAAAAAAAATGTTTTCAAATTGTTTAAAATGGGGGGAGGGGAGCACTTTATTGACCACTTCCCAGGACTAGTTAACTGAATGGGAAATTCATGGTTTTTCTTTCTTCCTTTGAGAGCTCAACCTCCACTGATGCAAATGAGCCATGAACTCTTGAACATCATCAGGACAAATGGCCCAAATAACACAACTGTAGTCAGAACCTTTTCGAACTCACTAACTTGCTATAGAGGGTGCCAGGTTTGGTTTGGTTTTGCACAAGGAGTACACATTTTAAGGCCTCATCTGCTAAGAAAGATGGCATTAGAGAAGCCTTGTTGGGGCAATTTAACCTCCCAGCCCTGGCCCTCAGACTGCAGGAATTTGATACCTACTAACACTTGTTTCTAGACAATGAAAATAAACTAATTTGCCAGTTCATGGGACTAAGCATGGTGAGGGCTGGCAGTGATGCCCCTGTGGGCCTCCCAGGCCACGTCCTACCTTAGGAGGCATGTAAGACGCCTTCTTGATTATCACAGGATACTTGAAATGTTCATGTAGGTGGTCGACATATTCACACATCCTAGGAGGAAAGAATCTGGCTGGGATAGTAATACCTTAAATTAAATTATTCACATGGTAGTAATGGTGAAAGCAGAGGCGGGACTCCCACTGTGAAGACTCGGCTGAGACCATGTGTGTCTGCAAATCTCTTAACCTCTGTGCCAGCCTCTAAGGCAATGTGGGAGACTTTGATGAAATGCACCATGAGGTCCGTTTTAACTCTAAAGGTTTGATGACCCCAAAAGCATCAATTTAGACTCCATAAATATCTGGGACTGTGGGCATATTTGGCCTGAAGTTAGGTTTCTTCTAGCTTTACTAGTAATTTAGAAGATTAAGAGCATAGGTTTTAGAGTTAGACTGATCTGTGTTTTAATTCTGTGCCAGCAACATTCTGGTTTTGGGATGTTGGGCAAGTGAACTAACTTTCCTGGCTGACGTTAGTCATCTGTAGAGGAAGAGCTGTGATGTGTGGGCTGTGTGCAGGTGCTGGGGACACAGAGGAATTGGCATGCTTTAACTGGCCATAGACACTAAGTCATCGACTAAACTGTGCTCTATGTAATCTATAAAGGACAGGGCACAAATGAAGAGTCATTGCGTGGAAGAGGTCAACTGGGCTTTGAAAGATTAGTGGGGAACTGTGTTGCATGCAGAGAATCTCAAAGCACGTGTCATATGATGGCACGTGTCTGTTTCTTACATACAGTAGAGTCTGCAGTGGGCACGAGGCCCTTCCAACCGCTCAGTGAGTGATGGAGTCACTAAGGCTAAGGGGGTCCCTCTTCCTCAGCCCTCAAGACTTGTAGGACCTTTTAAGGTTGGTTGGAACCTCCTCTTAGTCCTGAAAGCAGGAACAAATGAGAGGGGACAAAAGCAGACTAACCCAGGAATTTTTTTTTTATTACAGAATCAGAGAATATTAATTGGAAGAAGGAAAAAAAATGATCTAGTCCCAACCTTCATTTTCCAGATGAACAAACAGGTTCAGACTCATGTGAAATCTCCTAACTGTGACAGCTTCAGGACTCAAACCCAGGTCTCCTTATTTCTAACCTTATGTTCTTATTCTAGAGTATAAAATATTTCAGGCATATTAAAGAGCAACAGCTGACTACTCACCCCAGCTTAAGAAATAAACCGCTACAATTATACCTGCAGCCCCCTCTATGTCCTTACCGAATCCCGCTTCTCTCAATCCTTTCCCATTTTTGCAGGTTTTTATGTGTTCACTATGTGCTTTAGTGATCTTTCTGCAATACCACATTTAATTCCAGTAGAAAAGAAAAGCATAATCAGCAAAGCTGTATGTGTCAGGTGACTAGGAGACTGTCCAAATTTAAAGAGAAAGCTCATCTGGGTCATATTGAGAAAGAGGGTGGCACCAAATAAAGACATGGCCATATCATGCAAGACTCCGCGTCAGAAAGAGGAGTCAACATAAGCAGAGAATGAATGAATGAATGAAAACAGCGCTTCAGAAATTCAGAGCTAGGAGCTAGTTTGAGAGAGAAGTTCTGGGTTCCATGTGGTTGTAAACCCCTCACCTCCCAAAGTATACAAATCAAAATGAACTCAGCTACCAAGACCCTGCCCGCCCGCCCCCTTAACGGGAAAAGGACTGCTCACTGGTGGGTCTCTGCCCCATGTGGCAAAGCGGGAGCAAACCCACTCACTCAGCCTTTGTGTCTAGGATGTGCACAACAGGCAGAGTTCTTGGTGTCCGGTCATGACCGGAGAACTGGAAAGATGTGGCCTGGATCGAGGGACACTAGTTGAGCAGAAAGGATTCTTAGCTAATGCCACATCTGTTGTTTTTATTAGCTGCTGGTGAGTTGGATCCAACCCATGGTGACCTTACGTACAACCAAACGAAACGCTGCCTGGTCTTGTGCCATCCTCACAGTTGTTGGTAAATGCCATGTTACTGACCTGTTTTTAAGGCTTGCAGAGACAGCTATGTAATCAAAGATAATCAAGTGTTGTACCAATTCACAGAGGCCAACTCCACCAGCATGGGGGCAGACGGGAACTAAGATGAAGAAAGATTTCTATTTAATGCCAAGAGTCGGGCGGAGAAACTGGAGGTTACTACAATGACTGGATTACAATCACTCAGCCATATTCTAGCATTATAATTTCCACTTACTAAAAAAAAAAGAACCAGGCAGAGAGGAAGGGGTGAAAGAAGCCTGTGGTTTTCAATTGCGCCCAGGTGATTAAATCATTAATCTTTAGGAGAATGAAATTCCAGGATGACAACTGTCAGATTCCCCACTTAAGCCTAAACGAGAGTTAGAAAAAAGCTGAAAATGCCCAGTGCAGATTCATGTGAATTGGGAAAATCACAGGAGGCATCACAGACCCACTGGGAGGGGAGACGGACGTCTGATTTGCAGACTCCACAGAGCCCTTACTTCCAAACTTCTGGGCCATCAGTAACACCGAGAGGTTCTCATTGACACTTCCCAGTCTGCAGCTGTCAATCTGGAGAAACTGCAGGGCATTGGCCTGTAGGAGTTGCTTAAATATCACTCTATTGTGGCACTGGAAATAGAATTAAAAATAACACCAACGAAAGCGTCAGCCTGGGCCTTCAGGATCTCTGCACCTGGCACGTGGCCATTGCAAGCCCATCACTACTCATCCACGCCTCCAAGGCCCTTCAGGAAGCCTGGACTGCATTCACTCTTTGTTCTCACTTGGCAGGAGGCGAGCCTGGTAGTGCAGGTGGGGCCCTGTGCTCACTTCTTTATACATCTGCTAGGGGAACAGCAGCGAGAGCCGTGTGAAGGCCACACTCGCTCTCCACTGATGGAGGAGTAACCGTCACATTGGCTGGCAAGTGGGCGATGCAGAGGAGCATCAGGATGAAAGGCGATGAGAGCTACGAGGAGGTGGCGTGGACTACACAACTGAACCTCGCAAAGCACTGCTCCTTTTGCTGGGCAAGCTGAGAATCTGCTCTGTTCTGTGGGCTGTGCAGCAGATGTTGGCAGGCACTTGTGCTTACTTTATAAGCATGGAAAGCAATGCAATAATGTTGATGCCATCTGGAAGCTGGCTTGTTTGAAACCATACAGTACGTTTTACTCCCCTGCAATAGCAACTTTTAAATTGCTGCCTTGTAAACTTTAATGAGACATTTTAGAAAAGCTAAACGACCTTAGTCATATGAATTGTAGAAAAATCTACCAGTTTCTGACCATATCTGACTCCAGACTCTAATTGGTGCATAATGATTCCATTTGTAAGAAAAGGGAAGCTCCCTGACTCAAAGGACAACAGGCAGGGGAGCCTACCACCTGCCTGTGCTCAGTCGGTGTCCATGTGTTGTGACCACTTACCTGCTCTCCTGTTGCAACACCAATTCCTAATGGGGCCAGTGCCTACAAGACAGAAGGCAACCTGGTGTTATTTCCTAAGTTTCTGCATTGCAACTCCTAATGTTTAAAAATATTTGTAGCTGAAGGAGGAAACGTCCCTGCGGTCGCGTTGTGTGAAGTTTAAAGACAGCAGAAGGATGTCAAGGGGAGTCTGTGTGTGCACCGAAGGGGCTGCGTGTACCACAGGAGAAAAAGCAAACACGTGTTCATCTGCTGCCATTGGCTCCCTTCCTGACTGAGGCTCTGCGGATTTCCTCCTGCAGCATCCTGGCTGGGCCATGCTCTGTGAATGGCCTGCACTCCCCTCTCCTGGGCCTAGACAGAGGTGGCGACCTGGGAGAAGACATGGCTACTCAGCAATGGTTCATCATGGACTCACATGGTCCCACCTCTGCCCGACTCCTTCCATAGGTCACCACTCCTTTTATTCCCTTCTCACTGCCTCCCTGGTAACCACTCGTGTTATTCTACAACCTTCTTGTGTCTCTGTCAATCCCAACATCCTCTCCTCTCAAGCTCAGAGGGTGCCCTACAGTCCCTTTATAGGCTAGGCTGAGGCCATTAGTCACAAGCTCCTCATGTGCTCGAATCTTCACCCAGCACAGTTCCACTGCTCCTCTGCCCACCCGCCTGCCCATGCTCCCTCTGGAGCTAACTCACTCACCCTACCTGTGCTCTCGGCTGCTCCCTCAGCCTCCACTGGGATGCAGTTCCACAGCTATTCTCTCAGGTTCTCTTTCGCTTTGTTCACGATCATATCAATGACAACAGTAGCTAACACCTTCTGAGCTTTATCACCTCTCAGGCGTATGCAAAACGCTGATTTAAACTGTTCTCCTAAGAACCCAGTGGGACAGGGCATCACTGCCCGCATCTTGCGGATAAGAAAACAGGCTTTCAGGGTCAGTTTACTGTCCCCAAATCACAAAGCGAGAAAGGGGCAGAGCTGGGCCTTAAACTCTAGGCAGATTCCAGAGCCACTTCCCAGCAGAAAATCTCGCAGTTTTGGAGTCAAGTGTCCAATCCCGATCCTGTCCTGCTTCTGACAGGACGTGTGTGACCTTGGGTGAGCCACCCACCACCTGAAGCCTCAGCTCCTCATCTGCAGCAGGACAGAGCTGGAGCAGATGGTCTCTAAGACGTCACCAGTGCCGAAATTACTATGCTTCCCTACATTTCTAATTGAAGTGTTCTTGGTTCCTTCACTCAAAAGAGTGGGAAAAGGGAGGGAGGGAGAGAGGGAGCGAGGAGGGGAAAAGCCATTTCATCTTGACTTATTCATTCTGCCATTTTAAAGCATACATGTTTCTGGCACTGAACTGGTACCAGATTTTATTTCCTCCTTTAAAATATTTCCTGAGTTTGCTCTACTCTAACTGCCCCCTCTCTTTACCCCCACCTCCTCCACCACACCTAGACTGCTGGAAAAGCCGCCTCATTCCTATCCCTGCTTCCCGTTCCTTTCTGCCCATTCCTCACCTCCTATGCACCCTGCCCACTCCATTCGCCATACTGTTATCAGTCCACCATCTCTCATCACAGCCTGCACTGTGTCCTCACAGAAGAACCCGCAGTGGCTCACTGCAATGGCTGCATCTAGGAGCAGATGGAGTCTGCAGCCTGGCCTGCCACCTGCCTTTCCTACAGCCCCAGGTGCCACCTCTGCATCCCCTGGCCCTGCCACATGCTGCCTGCAGCTTCCCCGTGCTGGACTCAGCTCCTCCTGGATGCCTGCTCGGGAGATGGCCTACCCTCTGTAAATAAAACTTCAGCAGGTTGGGGCCCAGAAGAGCTTCCAAGGAGCCTCTTCTGCTGGGCAAAGGTCCAGGCCTGGCAAGCTGGCATTCAATAGGGTCGGTGCCTTCTAGATGGCAGCTAAGGAGAAAAGGAAAGAGAGACTCCGGGGAAAGGCCCTGTTGAGCCATGACCCCTCATCCTGATTCTACTGCTGCCACACTCAGCACCCTGCCAGGATCCCACCTGTCCATGTGTCTCATCTCTCATTGTTTTCTCTCCAGTGAGGCTGTAACGTGGGGAGAGTGGAGGGCATGTCTTTACCACAGGTTTGTGTCGCGTGTCCTACATCTGGTAGATAACGTGGATTTACTGAGAGAAACAGAGCAGGCCCCTGGGCCCTGGGCCTTCCACCTCAGCAGGACTTGCCAGTTCATACAGGACACAGGGTGGCATCTCTCCCAGAACTTGGAACAAAGACTGTCCTCAGAGTTAAAGTTTTTAAATCAACACATACTGGGGGAAGTATAGCTATGGAAAGTCGCCTCAGAGAGAAAACAACAATCCTAAGCAGGCCAGACGTTGACTATGAGCCCAGTGAGTGCGCCAACCCACTGGCACGGGGGTGGGGGGGAATGGTCAGAGGGAAAGAGAAAAGAGAAGTCAGAGTGAACGCTGGCATCTCTGCCCAGGGGAGGAGATGAGGTTTAACACACGCCATGTCTGCTGCCTGAAGCAGAAGGAGGACACATCCCTGCTGTGGAGCTGAGTGAAGTTTAAAGAACAGCAGAAGGAGGTCAGGCTGCCGAGGTGGGTGCACGGGCCATCCTAGCCTGATGCCGTTTCACGTAACTGGTTCCTGACCTCATGTTTCACTCGTCACAGCCTGTGGTTCAGCACGGCTTCCCACGGAGCTTGCTCTGCGCCAAGGTTACAATAACCTGGTGCTCCCGGCAGGTGTATTTCTCCGGCTTTATAGATCAGTGCTGTGTGGGGAGGGGAAGTCTCTCCCTGAGAGACAGGGTGTTTCTCAGACATTCTGACACAGCAGGCTCTTCCTGAACCTGGAAGGGGAGAGGCAGGCCCCCAGGCAGGGTGGCTTTGCTGAGAAAGTGCCCAATTGACAGGGCTCTCAGGAAACAGCCTTCTCCTGGGGAGGCTCAACCTCGGCATTAGATGAGCCAGACTTTTCTTTTGAGTCAGCCAGAGGAATCTGTACTTTTTGTTTCATTCTGATGAACAAACTATTTCTGATATCTGTCACATTTCCATATTTACAAAGCATGGGAACCAGATCTATTAACTTTGGATTGCGGGTAGCCTTTCAGCTTTTAGCAATTTATTTAGACTAAATAGAAATAAGAGCAGTGGGTAAGCTGAAGTAAATAAAAGGATGTCGGGTCTGTAATCCCAGTACTCGTCACAGGTGACAATCACTTCAGCTACTTGGTCAAAAAAAGTAAAGGCAAGAAGCAGAGGAACTGTGGGGCCTGTCGCGACCATTCCAGAGAACCAAATGAAAAAGCCAGGCAGCAGCAGCTTTCCTACCTTGGAAATGGTGGCATGGCCGAGGATGTCATCAGGGGAGGTTGGCTCCTCGATCCACAGCGGCTTGAACTCAGCCAGCCTGGACATCCACTCCACGGCTTCAGGCACGTCCCAGCGCTGGTTGGCATCCATCATCTGCAAGCGGAAAGAGACCCTTCATTGTGGGGTCTGCCCAGGGCCGACCTCTGCAGGGCTGTGGCCCCTGGTGAGGAGATGCCGTCACTCAGTGCCACCAACTTTCCACAGGAGCCTGGCATCTTCCTGGTGGAGGCCACGCGCACCCCTAACAGAGGGAGCCAAAGGGAGCCATGGAGGCTCAGGAAGTTGGTTCCAGGGACTCCTCTGGAGGAGATGGGAACTGTTGACCTGACCCTCTGTGATCACTGGAAGTGCCCTGCCCAGGGCCTGTGAGAGGTGCTCGCTGGCCCAATCTCCACTTAGATGCCACCCAAGTAAATCGGTCTTACAGTGTTAGCTCTGTAGGAAACATGTTACCACATCTGAATCATCATACACAGTCAGTACTGAGCTCATTTCAATAGTTATTTTCTGAGTGCTCACTATATGTCTAGCATAATAATAAATAACCCAAACATGACCACTGACGAAGCACCTACTCCACTAGGTACTTTATGGATTTTATCTCATTTAATATTTATAATAACCCTATGAGGTAGTTCACATTAACCCACTTTATAAATAAGAAAACTGACAGGCATGCAGAAAAGTTACTATCCTTGCTCAATTCACCCCAGGCTTCTTTCAGGTCAGGGTCCCTGGCTCTTTGCACTCTGCTAACCTTCCTGGAGGTCAGGTGCTGGGGGTACAGCCCCTGCCCTTGTCGGCCTCACTGCACTTTGAGCAGAAAGACACAGAAACAGGCCTCTCTAGCAAAATGTGGTTAAGTTGGGAGCCCCCCTCACAGGATGCTATGAGGACCACAGCAGAGTACACACAGAATCAATTTGAATCATAAATTATTTGCATGAGGATGACTGCATAAAACAAAAATGGCTTCACTAATATATAATGGGACTTCTTATCCTATGTTAAGGACTCCAAACTTCTAATTTAAATTATGAAACAAGCTTCTTCATTAAAAAAAAAAAAAAATCTGACTGTGACTTTCCTTATGAAAATACACATAATAAGAAATGTTTTGTAAAAATACACATTCAAGAATGACTGACCCTTATGTTCATCTCAGGCAAAGTTCTGATATAAGCATTCTTCAGCAGTAGCCCCCTGAAGCCCGCCTACCAACAAGCTACCCAGGCAGGGTTTGTTCAGAAGGGAGATTAAATGAGAGATGCTCCATGGCCCAGTGAAAGGGCTGTTTGCTTGAGTACATCCACATTAACAAGAAGGAAAGACCCTAAGCCAGATCTTATTTAACTAGTTCTGCAGAATAAAAAAATGTTTAATTACCAGCCCCCTCAGTGGTGTTGTTTTTAAGTTAACCTACTGCAAGACCACAGAGCTGTACTTTCTCTGGTGGTAAGTTTAAATTTCCTAGTGTTCTTTAATCCTTGCTGGAAATGAATTGTTTTGGCCCTGGACAAAGACTTGGTGGAGCCTGCTTATTTCCCAGCAGCTGACAGTCTATATTTACCAGCGTCTTCTCGGGTCCAATCATGTCCCTGATAAGCCGACACCTGCGGATGTCATCCTGGAGATCAGCCCCGACCTTGACTTTGAACCTACAAGATACATTTGGCTGGCGGTTTACGTTTGTCCCTGCACCTGGCAGATGCCCGAGCTTCCTGCAGAAGTGCCCCTCTGTCATAATTCACAGAGGGGCACGCTGTCTTTAAGAGCACTATGCCTGCTCTTTCCCAGTCACCTCAAACGAGTCACCTGAGAACAAGCCTGCAAACTCAGTATTAGGGCAATGGCTCTAACTTACCTGCTGATCTCTAGTTAAGGAGCTGGAGAGGGAAATTAGACTTGAACTGAGTTTTTAGTGACACGAACTGAGTTTTTGCCATGTCACGAAAAGGAATGAAAAACGGAAAAGCTACAATCAAAACTGAAGAGTCTGGTGGGGAAGGATGCCAGTGAGCTGTCCAATTGTGTCCTGAACCTAAGAGTATTTTTATAAAAATGCTCACAACTGCAGAGCCCTTTACACAGGCTGCTTCATATTATACTCTCACAGGGAGAGGTGGGCCAAGGAGACCTCTAATCCCCCATACAGGGAGGGGTCTTGGGCTCGGCGAGTGACGTGGCTTCCTAAGGTCACGAGGCTCGAGCAGCAGCAGGCGGCCAGAGCCCCCACGCACAGGTCTCCTCTACATCACATCTGAAGCTCAGCATATCTGCAGATCCACTTAGATGAGCCCCATCCTCCACTTCTGCTCCCCTCAGTGTGGCTGCAGCCCACTTCTCATCACCAGGGGAGGGCAGCATCGTCCGAGTGAACCCCGCCATTGGAGAGGGCCACCCCTGTGAGTGAGAGCCAGTCCCTCCCTGGCTCTTCTGCCTCTCCGCTCTGTACGCTCAATGTCACGACTTCCCTGGGGACTCAAGCACAGCCACAGTCGCCACTTCAGGCAGAGCCTGGGGTACCTGAGGTCCTCTCACTACTTCCAAAATGCCCAACCTCTCTGCTTACAAAGCCCCAGCTCACAGTCAGGCAGCTACTGAGGTTCTCTCCCCTCGGTTGGCCCTAAAAACACTGAAGAAGTGGGAGCTTCACCTAGGTGGCTGCAGCTGGCATGGCTTCTGGATACTGTCTTCCTGTGCTGGAAGCAGCTGGAATCTTCGCTCAGCCTGCTCTGACCCATGGGGTATGACTTCTCAAGCCTTTCCTGGGCACAGGGAGGGAGAGGGAGGAAGCCAGCACACACTGCACCCTGCTCAGAATCCTGCCCGTGCTGGTCCTGGGCAGATATGGCAACTCATTCAACCCTGAAGAGAACCATGACTTAACATTATTTCTACTTTATAGAGAGAAATGATGAGGTTCAGAGACGCTGAGCAATTTGCCCAAGATCATACAGCTAGTACTTGCCGGGGATGAGGAAAAAGGCAAGATTTGAATCCAAATCCATATATCCCAAAGCCTCTCTCCACTGCTGCTTGCTGCCTCCTGCAAGTTCTCACTCCCCAGCCCTGTATTTAACTAAGGAGTTAACAGGAATTCGTTGCTTCTCAAACTTTAATGTATACATGAATCACCCAGGGACCTGGTTAAAATGCAGATTCCAAATCAGGAGGTCTGGGGAGAGGCCTGAGAGTCTGCATTACTAACAAGCTCCCAGGGGATGCTGATGCTCCTGGTCCACGGACCACACTTTGAACAGCAGGAAGCTTGATGGCCAGAGAGATGACAAGTCATGTGGGAGCCGGGTGATACATCACAGGCACAGAGTGCAGCTGAGCTGCAGGACGGGACCAGAGCCCAGGTCTGCAACAGGACCCTGGGCCACTGACCACTGCACGGCATCCAGTGGAGCAGCCCAGGACGCCCAGGGCTCCCTGACTGGTACTCCGTCCAGAGAGTACAGATGTCAGTCTTGGGCAGAGGAGGCCTGAGCAGTAGTAGGGAAGGGCTGCCGCTCCAGGGACAGAGGAGCATACTGGCTCTTGGGAACTTCATGGAGAAGAACTTGGACCAGTGGCTGGAAGTTACATGAAAGCAAGGAGTTCACTATATTAGAGAGCTTTCCAACACTCACAGCTATCAAACAATGGAAAAGTGTCTTACAAAGTTAAGCTCGCTGTCTCTAGTGGTATTCAAGCGGAAGCTGGACTGATGTCTGTCACTGACGGTAAATAATGGATTTCTATTCTAGACTGGTGCTTTAGATCGATGCTCTCCAAGGTCTCGCTCAACTCCGGTATTCCAGGATTCTAATTAGTGCTCATTTCAGAAAGAGCCCAGCCTTCGTTCGGAAACTCCTCTCATGCGTCTCTGCATGCCAGGCTGCCCACGCACGTATCCGGGTGTGGGTGGTGCCTTCTAACCTGGGCCCCTTTCGGCTGACAAGCCTCTCATGCTGCTGACCGGCAGAGTCCTGAGTCCATTATCCCACAGGTAGTTACCTTGTCCAGCCGTCCTTCAGGGCCTTGGAGCAGAGCTGTGGGGAAGGAGTATACCCATCAATGTACACTGAGAAGCTCTCCTTACGCTGATGGGTACCTCAAACATTTCTGACCTGGAGTTAACAAACACTACAGCTGCAGCGTACGCCAGACCAACCCATGTGTTGTTGAAATTAAGAACAGAAACAGCTTGCTTAGCCAACAGAGTATAACTCTTTGTACTTACAGGGTAATTTTCTGTCCTCATCTCTATGGGAACCATTTCTTTAATTCTCACAACATTTCTGAAAGGAGTGTAGCATTAATCCCCTTTTTAAAGCGAGGACATTTTGTGGCATCCGCAGAACTAATGGATGTTAGCATATCAAGCAGAAGCCAATCTCCCTCCATCGACCTTAGTTCTAGTGAGTGCAGGATGATGGGAAACTAATGAACCACGTAAACTGACTATGCATGATGGGCCTGCTACAGTGTCCGAGCACAGCCCACCTTCTAGCACTTACCTCAGTCCTCAAAACTGCCCGTGAGATAGGTATTACTTCCCATTCCACGGTGAGGAATGAAGGCTAAGTGGTTAAGCAACGTGCAGAACATTACCCCGTGGTCTGTCTGGAACCCAGTCCTAGACTGCCTACTCCCAGAGGCCAAGCTGGGAATCACCAGGTCACAGAGGCCCAGTGCCCAGAGTGTGAATACATGCTTTCATAATGAGGCCTTGGGCCCAAAATGATTTGGAAAGGCTAACAAGAAAATATGAAATCTCTTCCAGAAAGCCAGGACTATAAAGCCTTTTTACAAAAGCTGGTTAAAATGCCAACCTGCTTCAAGGTGTCATCCGAGTACCCCAGCCAGGCGCACGATGTTGTGTAGGCAGGATAGCCATGTGCCAGCATTTGTGCTTCTGTAAAAACACAACGTGGCTCAGCACCTGGTCTCTTCCAAAGACCTTCAGAATCAGATGAGTTCCTGGGTGATTCAAATGGTTAAGCACTCAGTGGCTAACAGAAAGGTTGCAGGTTCTAGTCCACCCAGAGGTGCCTTGAAAGAAAGGCCTAGCAATCTACTTCTAAAAGATCACAGCCACTGAAAACCCTATGAAGCACAGTTCTACTCTGACACACATAGGGTCACCACGAGCTGTAATCGACTCAACAGCATCTGGTCAGAATCAGAACTGCCTGTGGCCAAGCTGCTCTCATGGAGAATCCAGCTGTTCTCCTTTTGACCCTTTCTTAACAGGGAGACACCCTTCACACACATCCAGCCGCTAGTCTGGCCTCCTGGCTAGCGTTCATCACTGTGAATCACTGAGGAGGTCAAGCCCGGGTGGTAAGGACAACCTCTCGGACTGCTCCACTCACCAGGGCCCTCCCATGCCCTACAGTGTGACTCAAAAGCCAAACGCCTTCCTGGTGACTGACATGGCCTCTGTACATTGAGGCCACACCCAGGAGGCTTCTTTCATCCAGGCCTAGACGTCTGTCTGGGGGCCTGGCTGCTGGGCAGGCCATTCAGGGGGACGATGTGCACCCTCAAAAGACAGCGACACTCAAAGTGGACAATGACAACAAAAACAATGACAGAAACTTTCTCACAGCCTACCTCTCTCTCTGTTACCGACTCGACCTTTCTGCAGTATTTCTGGAAAAAATAAAGAACATCATTCACTGTCTTAGATAACCAAGCATGCCACTACATCAGGAGATACCAAAAAGCTTCCGATTGCATCGAATAAGCGTGACTCACCGTAGGCCTCCTCCTCGGTCAAGACGTCGGTGATGTACCTGAAATCTATGCAGGACAGCAGCGTCTTGGGATCCTGCAGTGTGACAGGAGGGGAAAGGCCCTCATTTCAAAAGTGGATCAGGTTTCTAAGAGTCTGCTTACTCTGACACAGGGGTTGTGTAGAAGCTACATTGTCTGATTATGTCATTCCTCGGTGTCCAGTCCTTCACAGGCTCATCGGCACCTCCTGACGAAGTCCACAGACCCTCATGCTCTGACCCTCAAAACCTCGGCTCCAGCTATTCAACTAATATCTTTTCCTGGAAAGAGGGCCTGGCATGAGGCAAACCCTCAGGACAAGTAAACGGATGGACCGTCACAGGGTGTCGGTCCACGCATCCTTGCTCCACATGCTATGTGGGGTGAATGTGGCCCTGGAGCAGATTGACCCTGGGCTTCCTGCTTATTAACAGCACGACCGTGGGCAATTTCCTCTCCTGTAAAGTGGGGAGAACTCACAGAACTGGCAGGACTAGAGTGGGATGAAATGGAGGACTGCCCACCAAGCACTGGGGAGCATTTGCTGGCTTACCCACGCACAACCATGGGCTGTACTCGTACCTACCTTCTTCCTTTCCTACAAGCTCAGGGTGCCTCTGGCTCCTGGGAAGGACATGCTCTCGGTCTGGGCCTCTGGCTGGCACCTCTCTTCACCCAAACTAACAGTCCGTTTGGAAAGCCACCAGTAGCTCCATCCTTACTAATGTCTTAATCTAGCCCATAATACTCTAATATAACTGTTAAAAATTGTAAAAGCTCTTTCAACCTTGAGATTCTGCTTCTTCTGTTTTTTAATTTTATTGGGTTTTAGGCAAAACTTCACAGCGCAAATTAGTCTCATTCAAAAATTTATACACAAATTATTTTGTGACACTGGTTGCACTGCCCAAATGTGTCACTTTGTGCTTCTTTTAAGAGTCTTCGCAATGAAACAGGAAACAGGGTCCAAAAGAAGGAAAAGTCCACACTGGACTTTCTAGTGGCCCTCAAATCACTCGGTTTTGTGGTTGCCTCCTAAACCTCAGGAAAGGCTAATCTCAGGCCTCCTAACCCCCACATCCTTCACCCTCAGAGCCCCTCCCCCAATGCTGCCCTCAACCACGTCAGAGACATGGGTATCCTGGGCACTTTCCTCCAGAGAAGGAACCATGTCTACTGGTCCGGCAGTCTTTAATGTCATGTGTTGTTTTTCCTCAGTTTGGATGCACACTAAGTAATAACAAGAACCTTCAATCATGGACCACCCCAGGGGTCACCATGAGGACGCTTAAGCTCAGAGTGGTAAGTAACCTGCCTGAGTAAGCAGAGAAGCCAGGACTGACTTGGGCCTCCCCGGTCTGAAGTTCACTTCCCTTTAACCTGCCCATAGTTTTCCCTCCTCAGCAGTGAGGTGCTCATCCCTGCTATAAACAGGTCCAGGAGAAAGAAAACAGCCAAGTGCATATCTTTGTAATTAAACCTTGTGCCCTTCCCTTTAGAACTATACAGAGGGAGAGATCCATCATCTGAGCTTCTGGCCCTTGCTTTTGGAGTCAGAGTGACTGCATAGTATCTTAATAATAATACACCGCACTTTAGAGCTTGTGAAGCACCTTCCCCACTCAATCCTCAGGCCAAGTCTGTGAGGTACATAAGGAAGCTACGACTGCCCTCTTTTCACAGCTCAGGAAACAGAACCTCAGAGAATTTACGTGTTAAAGACCCACCCAGGTAGAGCCAGTGGCTGAACTCGGCGCTTCCCACTGGCCCACCCGCCTGAATGAGCACAGCTGTTTTCGCCTCATCGTCACTACAGTGATCAACAAAGTATGTATTTACTGATTATGAAAGGCAAGTAGTCCATGAAATCCATTTCATCTACAGAAACAACTGAAATATTAAAGAATTTACATACCATGTCAACAAGTAACTTCCATAGGGGCTTCAAGAAAAAAACAGAAGATTTGTAAGACATATGTGTAAACTATCCATTTTTTTTCTGATAATAAACACACTAGCAGCAAACTCTATCAGACAGGTACCTGACCTCCCGCCGCCCCCACTCCTCCCCATCTCTAATGCTGTCTGTGCCTTATGCTGTCCCCTTAACCCATCACCTCTGCTGTCCCTTCCCCTCCTTCTCAACCCTTCCTAACCTACTCGTACAATATCCTTACTACTGCCAACATCTCTCAGGGGAAAAACAAAACAGAACAATCCTCTGTATTTCTTTGGTGGGGGCTGCTGCGTCTTTGTCTTTAGTCTTTACGGGCCGCTCGTCAAGGAAGTGTTTGTTCCTTTGTCACTTATGTACTCCCCAGAACCGCGGAAGTGCTGGTTAGATTAGTTACCTTTCCCTCCTGCTTAGCCCACAGGTCCCACAGGGCATTGAGAACGGCTGCTGTAGCCAGATGCACAACGCCTTTCTCTGGGCCAATCTGGTTAGGAACAAAACACACCAGCACTACTTAGAAATGAGGAAGATATTTAGGTCTCCTAGCTAGAAACACGTTTCAAGAATTAAAAGACAGAAATGGAAACTCACTTAAAGCTTTAGAAGATTTTTTTTTTTTTCGGGACCATTTGAGAGTAGGTTGAAGACACCATGTCCTTTTACCCCTAAATACCTTAGTGTGTAGTTCCTAAAAACAAGGACACTTTCTTACATTACCATAATACAATGATCACAATCAGGGACTATAACATTGATAGAATACTTAAAAGACAGCCCATATTCAAATTTTACTAACTGTCCCAATAATGTACTTTATTTTACCCAGAATCAGATCCAATCCAGGATACATATTACATTTACTTGTCATGTCTCTTCAGTGTCTTTTCATCTGGAACAATTCTTTGTTTTTTTTAAATATTGAAATTTTTAGAGAGTACAGCTCAGCTGACTTGTACAGTGTCCCTGTATTTGGGTTGGCCTGGAGTTCCTTCATGATTAGATTCAAGTTACAGATTTTTTTTTTTTTTTTTGGTATAAATGCTACATAAATGATGATGTCATTTTGTTTTATTATTGGGGATGGTAACTTTTACTGCATAAGTTAGTGTCCACTTGGTTTCTCTACTCTGAAGTTACCATTTGCCCTTTCTAAGTAAGGAGACTGCTACTGCCTGCTAATTTTAGCATCCAGTGATGATTCTTATATAAGTTATAGCTTCGATGGTTGCAATACGGTGATTTTCTAATGTTATCATTCTTTGTATATTTATTAGTTGGTTTTCTACTGTAATGATGCGCTTTCCCTTGTTTGTTACATGAATGGACTCCTGGATTCTTATTTTATTCAATGAGTTATAAGCCATTACTATCATATTTGGTTTGATGCTGGAATTGTCTCAGATTCAGCCAGTGGGAGCTTCTTCAAGCTGACGCCTGTAAAGGCTAGTTTAACTTGATTTGCAGAAAGTTAAAAATGAAACCCACGGCAGTATGGAAAGTGCACGCTCTTGTGCCGTTCTCTGTGCACGGATGGGAGGCTAAGCAGAGGTAGGAAAGACATGTCTGGTATCAGAGGACAGGGCAAAGTCCAGGTGACTGCATTTTTCTTACTGTGATAGAACCCTTTTTCTAGACCCTCACTTTTTTCAAGCTTTGAACTCATGGCTCAAATGCACACCTACACATACTGAAGGCTCTGTGGTCTTCTGTCTACTTAACCTCTGCTTAACCTTATGCTTCTGTCCTTAATAACCTCCTCCCACAACTCTAAGACAACTCACATTCTCTCTCCACGAGAAGGTTGCCCATTTAGTACTTTATTCTCCAGAGTTAGACTACTTCTTCCAGTTCAGGGAGGGGGAGGGGGGCTTAAAGGAGCACAGATAGCTCTAAGGATCCAAATACGTCCAGATTCAAGTCTTACAGAAAAGAATCAATTATCTCAAAACATTGATTATCGAAATGGCTCAAGTCCTAATTTATCTAAATATTTTACTTTAAAATTACAAACCTGTCTCTATTTTTACATTTGTTGCAGCCAAAAGACCATCTTAAACCTTGACAACATTATTTACAAAAGAGGCCCCTTACCCATCGGAGCTGCCCATCACTGGTGAGCTGCCTGTAGAAGCCCCTAAAGTCGCCAACAATGTCCCTGAGGTCCTTGTTCAGCACATGCTGGGCAAGTGCATTTACAGCACAGACAACTATTAAAAAAGGATTTAATTCTTGTTTATATTTTGGTATGAAGTCAATATATTAAGACATGTAAACACCACAAGCTAACAGGAGCATTTTATTTAAAATTTTTTAGGTAAGAAAGCAGATGCTTTTTAAAAATTCCTCAAAATATGTTTTATCTGATTATCATAATTAATGTCACATATATCACACTTTTAATCCATATACTGAGCTTAATTTCTGAACAGCAAACACATTACTTGATTGGTTGTCATGTGCAAAACAGTACTATCAATCTGAAAGCTTAAACCATGCTCGAATTATTTTCCTCTCCACTTTCTAAAGTGTTCTACAATCAGATTCAAAGTCAACCCTTGCTAGCTCCTTGTTCCTAAGGAATAAGAAGCCTTTGACTTGTAGAAGTTCTGGTGGTGCAGTGGTTACATGCTCAGCTGCTAACCAAAAGGTCAGCGGTTTGAACTCACCAGCCGCTCCGTGGGAGAAACATGCAGCAGTCTGCTTCCGTAAAGATTTACAGCCTTGGAAACCCTATGGGGCAGTTCTACTCTGCTCTATAGGGTTGCTATGAGTTGGCAATGGGTCTGGTTTTGGTTTTGACTTATAGAATTTTTAAATTTAAATTTTTATTATTATCAAGTATCAAAAAATACCTTGAATTCACAATCTGTCCAATGCATTATTAAAGTTTAAATAAAACAAAATTAGCATCATCATATGTAAAATGTTCAAGTACATGAAAACACTGGGTTCATAAACATTAGATTGCTTACTGTTGACTTACTTATGATATACTCCATTTTCCGTAAGTAGGTCAAGGGCTAAACTTAAATTGGGTTGTTCGCATTATCATCACTTATTTATTTTTGATGTTTTACTTAAAAATTAAAAAGGTTTTGTTTAAGATGACGAATAAATAAAGTAACAAACCATACAGCAAAAACCCTTCTATCCTTTGCTCATTCTACACAGCATTTAGACTATGTATAAATTACCAAAGAGGCAGTGATGGTTCAGTGATAGAATTCTCGTCTTCTGTGTGGGAGACCCAGGTTCGATTCCCAGACATGCACATCAAGCATAGCCACCACCCATCTGTCAGTAGAGGTTTTGTGTGTTGCTAAAAGCTATAGCTGCTAACCGAAAGGTCGGCAGTGAGAATCCGCCAGGTGCTCCTTGGAAACCCTCTGGGGCAGTCATACCCTGCCCTATAGGGTTGCTATGAGTTGAAATCGACTTGACAATGACGGGTTTGGTTTTTTGTTTGATGATGCTGAACAGGTCTCAGTGGAGCTTTCAGAGTAAGACAGACAGAGAAGAAAGGCCTGGCCATCTACTTCTAAAAATTCAGCCAATGAAAACCCTATGGATCACATTAGTCTGCTCCCCTTGTGCATGGGGTCACCATGAGTCAAGGGCTGGCTTGATAGCAGCTTAACAACACCAAACGACCAAAATAATTAAACCAAGTCATCAACTTAACCCCAAAGCAATTAATTTATTACAAAAAAATAAACTGATAAACTTGTTGTTTGCTATTGCCATTGCTTCAGTATTAAAATTCTCAGATCATTTAATAGGATAGCTGTAGAAAAGCAGTTTTAGTATCAGATACTATAAGAAAGAAGTTTTTAAAGCAGTACCACGTGCTCTTAGGCCGTGCCTGGCCTTTGCGTGAAACAGCTCAGATGACTGTGTACTTGCTGTAGTCTACAGCCATTATGAGCCACCCATTCCATGTTCTCTAGGGCTTCTGTTAATGGGATAAATAATCATTCTAGTTCAGATATTCATTCCCTAGAACTACAAGACAACAGAATCCTCCTCACTCCTTGGTGTTCTTGGATTAAAGAAAATCTGAAGAGTAAGCGGCTCATAGTAAGCTATATTATTATCTATATCAAACCTCGGTATTGTTGATTTGATTGTTTCCATAAATCATGGCCTGAAGCACACCACTGGTTTGCAACATGATAGCCAACGTACTTAACAAAAAGCTGAGCGTGATCTCACTTTTTATGGCCCTAAAAGATGCACACAGTACTTGGATTTTCCTTGGTGAAAACGAGGCCACTGAAGGAGTTAACTAAACTTACCGCACTTGTCAGAAATTCAGCCGGAGTGGTCTGGCCCCCGGGTGGAGCACAGTCCACGTCAGACTTGCCTGTTGGATGGGGTGGGGGGGAAAGTCATCTGGAAAAATTTGGCCCTTGATGGCAGCTTCTTGCTGACTAAATCCAGGGGTTTTCTCCTGTCTCTCTACCTGCCTGAGGACCCCATTCCCCAGGACCCCCCAGCACTGGAGGGAGACGCAGTAAAAGGTTATGATAACTGTGGGCACCTGAGTCTGGGCAGTGGTACGAACACTTGAGGCTACTTTCCTGTCTCAAATTTCTTCCTTTTCCATCTCTTCTTTATTCTTTTTCTTTTCCTATCTTTTAAAAACTACATTAGTCTATTCTATACATTAAAAAAACCACCCTCTCTCCTCTCTCTCACACACACACAAACATAACCATTCTCTTCACAGTAATGAAGAAAGCACTCTTTTGTTTCTCTTTCTCTGGATCATAAAAGAATGGTCAGGTAAGTAAGCTGATAAATGCTGCAGAACGGGATGAGTTTACAGAAGTCCTTCATCTTTCATGTGAGTGCTGTGTGGCACATTCAGTGAGACGGCAGTGAGCCACTGAAATACGCAGCAAGGCTAAGTCGGTTCTGTCATGTTGTGGTCTGAAAAAGGCGGAAGCCAACATATGAGCACAAAACAGTCATTTATTAAAGTCATAGAGTGAAAAGGATTTACCCCAACCCGAGATGTATACCAGGACTATGTAATTTAGACTCTGTGTAAATTACCGGAAGGGCAGTGATGGTTCAGTAATGGAATATCTTGCCTTCCGTGCAGGAGACCTGGGTTTGATTCCCAGCCATGCACCTCAGGCACAGCCACCACCGATCTGTCAGTAGAGGTTTTGTGTGTTGCTATGATGCTGAACAGGTTTCAGCAGAGCTTTCAGAATAAGACAGACCGAGAAAAAAGTCTTATAGGTGGAGTGGGAATGGAAGAGGGGAGGGTTAGTGAAGGCCCTAATGCACGGACCTCAGCAACCATCCAGGGAGAGTTTAGGATCATCTTAGCCAGCACACAGCATGCTTACAGTCCCTCTGCTGTGGCCCAAGTCAGCAAGGCCCTAAAAGCAGCAGCTCCAATTCTCGGCTGTCTAAGGACAAAGTCTTGGAACCAGCGTAGTGCTTCCAATGGCCTGTCCCATAGTGAGGAAGGTGCTGTTGTGTAAGCTTGCAGAGTTTTACACGACCTTCGGGGGCTATGCTGTCCAGTCTGTAGTATGGAGAAAGACTGCAGCTTCAAAAAGTGCTTGACTTGCAACCAGGGACAATTAAGATCACAGGAGGAGCTAAAACACAGCTCACAAATCTGTCACGGTCAGCAATCACTATCTTGGGAAAACTCAAATAGTAAATCGATGACTTAATGGGGGGAGGGAGAAGAGCCCTGAATACCTTCCCAGTCTCCTCCTTCTGCCTGGAAAATTCCTAGTTACCCTGCAAGACAAACCTCAGCGCATCACGTGTGCTCTGAGGCCTTCCCTGGCCCTCCTGGGCAGAGTGAACCAGCCCCCTATCTGTGTATCTTGCACACACTTTTTAAAAAGAGTAATTCTCACACTGTACTATGAAAATTTCTTCTGTGTCTGTCTCCCAGATAAGTTGTAAGTTCCTTGTATGTAGGGACTCTGTCTTCTTTCTCTCTCTTTCTTTTAAAAATTATTTCTCCAGTGGCTCACAAAGTGCCTGATACATAGCAGCCCTCAAGACAAGTCTGGAGAATGACTGACTGATGACTGCTCACCAGCCCCCACGAACAGCTAGAACAGAGGTCACTTTGGTGCTATTTAAATTTAAAGTTCCAGAAAGGTTCCCTTGTCATTCATCCATTCATTCATCCATCCATCCATCCATCCATCTTCTTTCTCTCTCTCTCACACACACACACTCTATTTTTGTCTGCTCAACAACAGTTAAAAAATCTTTCAGTGGGTAAGAATTTAATTCTACAACTAGAGAGGGCTGACACTGCAAATACCCATGGAAGAGGTCTCCCATCACCACTGAAGTTATGGAATCTGTTTCCTCCCTTCTGGGACCTTCACTCTTCATCCGTTTACAACTTGCAGTGGATCCTCACGATCCACTGAAGTTGATCTGACAAAGGTCTCCCTTTAGTACTTCTTGAATTTTGTATCACACGCATGTATTATATATTCAAAAAATATAAACGAATAACTTATATTTGAATGCTCTATAGAGAAAGCACTCTGGGCTGGCAGGCGGCCAGGGCTCTGCCATGACTAGCTGAGTACCTCTCCGGGTCTCAGTTTCCTTTTTTTAAAAACGATTGGTTCAGGGGAAAAATGCAGAACAATTTCAAATTCTCACAGACTCCAAACTTCCTGGAGCCATGGAGGGTGGATGAACCCCTGAAACTATTGCCCTGAGATAGTCTCCAAAAATATCCTCTGAAGTCTCCTTAAAACCAAACAATAGTTTAGCTTATCTAGCAAAAAGGTCTGCCTTGAGCATTATACTCTTTTATGAACTATCTTTGGGATCAAGGAGCCCTGGTAGCACAGTGGTTAACAGCTTGGCTGCTAACCAAAATGTCGGCAGTTCAAATCCACCAGTGGCTCCTTGGAAACCCTATGGGGCAGTTCTACTCTGTCTGACAGAGTTGCTGATTCAGAATTGACTTGACGGCAGTGGGTTTGGTTTTGGGTTTTTTTGTATACGGGATCAAAGTGACAACAGCAACTTGAAAGATTAGATTGGAACCTTAGGAGGCAGTGAGCTTATGTTAATAAGGGAGGAGGGAGAAGCAACTCAGAAAAGAAGGGTGAGAATGGTTGTACGACTCAAAGAATGTGGTCAGTGTCACTAGTTATATGTAGAAATTGCTGAATTGGTGTATATTTTCTGTGTATATTATCAACAACAAAATAAATAGAATTAAAAAAATTTAAATTAAAAAACCAAACAAAAAATGAGGGGCTCATGATCCCCACTGAGAGCTGACCCAGCTCTGAGATGAGAGAAACTTAAACATGTGCATCCTAAAGACTCTCCTTTCCCAGATGAGACCTCTGCAGTCGGGCCCGGCCAAAGCCCTTCCCTGCTTTTCCTTTTTTTTTTTGGCCAGAAAGATGAGTGAATTAGAAACCAACTGGGTGTGAAATATTTTGAAAAGCACGGAAACTCTCGCTATGTACATCATGCTAAGCCTTGCCACGTGAGCTCACGTCTAGTGGCTCTTGCCTCCCTTGGTCACTAGCCCAGCTCAGGCTCTCAAAGCCCCACAGTGGCCAAAAGTCAAGAGCCAAGGAATAGCATTCTTGTACTTATGACAACAGAGGAATGGACAAAGATTCGAGGATTTTTCAACAGTTTATAAGCGACTGCAAGGAGAGAGGCCAAATTTTGTCAGTTTTTAGTTTTTCCAAATGAAACAAATAACAACCAGAAACAATGTTTTTACTCACTTCAAGCACTATAAATACAAAGGAAAATACAGCTAGCATTGGATCCAAGTGACAATTAAGCATTCTCTAACTTAAAGAGAATGTTCAACTCACCAACTTCAGTGCCTTTTCCCAGAGTAAAGGTAATTCCATATCCCTTGAGTCCATCTTCTGCATCAGTCTCTATTATGACATAGGCAGCCGAGTAGTCAGGGTCTGTGTGCTGCAGGAAAAGCATCCCCCCACCCAAATAATGCAAACATTAGAAATCCCAAAACATGAGCATGACATCACATAAGATTAGAAAATGCAACAGAGGATATGCAAGAAAAGCCCCAATCTAATGAAACCATTCATGTACCCCAGAGAAAACACAGGAGCTCTGAATGGACCAAGAATGTCCTCCTGAAGGAGTCAAATTATTTTAGCAAGTGTAATGTACACATTTTTAATGTCAGTTTGCAATTATGTCTTCTTTGGTCTTCAGCTCAGTTTTAAACCCCGAACAGCTATCTCAGTTCTTTGAACAGAGTAACATTCACAAGCAGCTTAAAATTGAACAAACCAAGGTTTCAGAAAGCTTTTGTGTAAAATTAGACTTATCCTTATTGCAGTAGTTTATAGCAGAGCTTAAAATATAATGGCACAAGTTCAGAGGAGACGACTGCAAGACAAATAAACTAACCCTTTTTATTGTTGTTGTTCTGTTTTAACTTTTACTATTAAGCAGTATTTTTATAACAAGTATTAATGAACTGTTATGAAACTCAGCACTGTGATATGGATGATGCAGAAGTAAAATAATAAGCCTGTCTCTAGAAACTTATCATACAGTGGGGAGAAGAAGCCAACACACGTGAACCAGGTGAGAAGAAGCTAAGACAGTATCAACTTACATGCTGAAGCGCGGTCGCTTATAAGTGCACAGAAGTTCAAGGGAGAAGAAGAGCAACGAGTAGTAGAACTTTGAAGGAGTTCCTGAGGGAACAAAGACCATTCGGATGGGCTGGGAAAAGCGGTAGACAAAAGCACCTGGGCAAGGGAGAACACACAAAACCCAGTGACCTTTGTGGGACGGAGAAGCAAAAGGCCCATGAGGGCACTGGCTTGGAAATGAATAAAGACAAGACTGGATAAGTGATACAGGGGCAGAAAATGGAGACCCCCAAAAAGCAAGAAGCAGAAAAGCTAAATGTGGATGCAACTATTAAAGAATTGTGCATAGGGGTGGGACAACTTATTACTATTATATAATCTGTATAGTGCTAGGCACTATTCTAAGAGCTTAAATGATTTAATTTAATCCTCACAGCAATATTATAGAGTAGGTAGTCATCCCTATCTTACAGATGTGGAAACTAAGTTTTACAGAGATTTAATAACTTGTCCAAGATAACAAGACTTGTAAGTTTTACAGGCAGAATTTAAATCCTTCTGTTCATCGTGTGGAGGTACGTATACAGGATGGATGGGAGGGCCTGAGTCTGGTGTCAGACCCCAGTGGGGGGAATTCAATGTGATGTGAACACCAGTTGTGCGTCAGAGATAGAGCACGTTTCTGAAGAGAGATGCAAACTGTGACAGACAGGCAGAGAGCACTGTTAGTTAAACGCACTCGAAGCTGGTGAAGGTTTTATGATGAAAATAGCATTTGAGCTTGTCAGCTGAGGCTGGGAGCTTTTCACTGGGGAAGGGGCATAAAGGATCTGGGAGGGAACACTATTTTAGGTGGAACATATAATTCCAGTTGCATATCTAGATGGAAGTAATGGTAACAGTGAAGGCTGTAAAGGGCACTAAAAAGAGAAAGACTGGCATGGACTCAAGGGTTGGTGACCAGCCTGATTTGCGTTCCTGAACAGGGAGTTGGGAGATGAGGCTACGAGGGAGACTCCATGAATTAAAATCCCACCGACAGTTCCTGGGTTACATGGAGAAGAAGCAATGGAAAAGGGAAACCTTTCACTGAAGCCTTTGATGAGGGTCAAAAGGAAAGGATGTGCCAAAGATGACTTTAAGCTTCTGAGGGCATGCTACTGGCAGAATGATCTCAGAAGGATCAGGAGGGAGAGCAAGGCTGGGGATGGAGATGATGAGTTCCAATTTAGACAGACTGTGTTTAGACTGGGAGTCCCTGGGTTGTTAATGTGCTTGGCTGCTAACTGAAAGGTTGGAGGTTCGAGTCCACCCAGAGGTGCCTTGGAGGACAGGCCCGATGATCTACTTCTGAAAAATCGGCCATTGAAAACCCTATGGAGCATAGTTCTACTCTGACATGCAGGGGGTTGACATGAGTCGGAGTTGACTCCATGACAGTAGTGGTGATGGCGTTTAGCATGAGGGGGAAAAATCCAACCGGAAATGCCCAGATGGCAGCTGAACTTGAAATGAGAGGGCAGGTCCAGAAATGAGATTTGGGAGTCTTTGGCAGAAAGGTGGCTCTGAAGCCATGAACGTTGAGACAGGTCTTAATGGGGGCATGCAGTGAGAAGGGGAGGTGTTGAGGCCTGAGCCTTGGAGAGGGAAGAAGGTGGGTTAGTATAGGAAGGAGAAAGAACAGTCAGAGAGGCAGAAGGCCAGCAGAAGAGGTGGCAGTAGACAGCATGAAATGTAGCTGAGGATAAAGGACACTGGATGCAGAAATAATAAGGGCAATTCCAGGAGAAGAAAGGAAACAGAAGTCCATTTCAGATTGAGGAGGAAGTAGACGCAAAGGACGTGAGGCAACAGACTTGGACCAGTAACTCAGAGTTTGATGAGGAAGGGCCAGAAGCAGAATGGGTGATAGACAGGTGCTAGGGTCAAGTAAAGACTTTCAAGGTAGGAAGCCCTGTCCATGTGGAAGGAGAGGAACCACTGGAGAAGGAGAGACTGAAGTCTGAATATGCTGGAGCAGGAGGAGATAAGAATGGGAGCCTCAGGAGTCAAGAAGGGTGGAGAACAGATTAGTTTTGGAGAAGGACATGACTTGAAGAATAAAGGGAAGGATGAGAAGTTTGCTTTGGAGACTTGTCTTCAGCCTTCTGGGTAAATTTGTCTTCGGTCTTCTCAGTGACGCAGGGCAATACCTTCTAGCTGATGAGGGTGCAGGGCTCCCCAAGGAGCTCACCTGACAATGAGGAAAGAGGAGGAAAAGTACTGGGAAGTGGTAAGGGGTCAGCTGGAGCTGGACTCTGAGCTATTAGCCCCGGGCTCTCTGGGACCCTGGTGAGTGCCTGAACAAGCAAGCAAAGAGTATATACACCAGAGGATGGTGTGCTCTGCATTTCTAAGAAATCATAACAGAAATCTGTGTTTTAACAGATTTTGAGGACACTTTCGAGGCTCATTTATGAAAATATCCTACTTCTGATCAGGAAATTTCACTCTGCTAAGTGCTGAACGTAGCGTAACTGCTGAGTCCAGCACACCGTGAGGGTGCAAGAAGCAATCACAAGAGTTATGGCAGTGGGGCCGAGAACTGCAAAGTAGCACATTCTATTAAGAAGGCATTTAGAATCAGCACAGAACACATATCTCCAGTAGATAAATACTTAAGTATTTATGAGCTTGCAACACAGATGTCAGATAACCTCTCCTCACCCAGAGGTCATAAACCACTCAGGCCCAAATTCCATTTCTTAAATTCTTCTACCTTAACACTCCACACATTCAAAGTACAGGGAAGTCCAGATCAGAATCCCTTCTGTTTCAGTTTCCT
Organism: Trichechus manatus latirostris; assembly: GCF_000243295.1. NCBI lineage: Eukaryota > Metazoa > Chordata > Mammalia > Sirenia > Trichechidae > Trichechus > Trichechus manatus. The sequence continues at coordinate 810,145 of NW_004444192.1, forward strand.
CATATGTAAATAATAATTATAGCCAATGTACTGAAGGTCTTCTCTGTCTCAGACTCGGCTAAGCTCTTTACAGGCATCTCATTTATATATATGAAGCAGATACTATTATTATGCCCATTTTACAGACAAGAAAACCCAGGCTTGGAGAGACTGTGTGGTTTACCCACAGCTGCTCAGCCTTAGAGGAGCAAAGGCAGTTGCACTAGATCAAACATCTGGATTTTACAAGCCAGGAAAATTTCAAACATTTGAAGATCACGAAGGATTGCCAAGTGGGTGTTTTTAAAGTCATTTACTATAATATATTTTTTAAAAAAGGCATTTAAAGATTAAAAAAAGTAGAAGAAATTAATCTCATAATAAAAGATATTATTTCACATTTAACAACTTTATTTAACAAGAAGCTTATATTATTAGCAATAACATGGATTCATAGAGGAATAGTTGAGATTAATAACCAGTTAACCAGTTGTCGTCAAGTCGATTCCGACTCATGGCAACCCCATGTGTGTCAGAGTAGAACTGTGCTCCACAGGGTTTTCAATGACTGATTTTTTGGAAGTAGTCACCAGGCCTTTCTTCCAAGGCACCTCTGGGTGGACTCAAACATCCAATCTTTTGGTTAGCAGCCAAGCGTGTTAACCATTTGCACCACCCAGGGACTCCTGAGAGGCTTATTTTTATAAAATATTTCAGGCACACAAAGAGTATATATAATGTAATGAACACTAGTGTGCCCTCCATCCAACTCAGGAAATAAAACATGACAGTCTGAATTAGAGTCCTGGGTACCCTTCCCTGACGCTACTCCCCTTCCTCTGCCGAGGTTAACTATTACCCTAACATTTACATTTCTCACTCACTGGCATGTTTTCGTATATTCACCACATACTGATGCAACTTTTTCTAGTGCAGCCATGTGGTCAGTGGAGATTCAAGGCCAGCACCAAGAGGGGCAGTGAGGACCCAGTGGGGGACAGAGCCCCTTCAGTGAAGACCCTGCACAGAACTCATATAATTGGGAATCACTGCACTAGGTGGTCTGGGGTTTCCGCTAACATTTTTTCTTTTTCTTTTTTTAATAATATTTTTTAAGTGAAAGTTTACCTAGCAAGTTAGGTTCCCATTTGACAATTTCCACACAAATTGTTCAGTGACATTAGTTACATTTATCACAATGTGTCAACCTTCTCTTCGTGTTCTGTTTGTTCCCATTCCAGTACTCTAGTTTCCCTGCCCCCTTATCTTCTCATTTTTGCTTTTGAGAAATTGTTGACGTTTTGGTCTCATACAGATGGTTTTTAAGTAGAGCACTGATCTTAAGGGTAATATCCTTTATTTGTGTGCCACGCCGCTATATCGCTAAAAGGTGATCTCAAGGATAGGCTGGTTCCAGGTTTAAAGTGTCTCAGGGCGATAGTCTCAGGGAGTCCTCTGTTCTCTACTGTTCCAGATATCTGGCTCCCCCCCCCCCACCTCCAACATTCTCAGTAAGCAAAACGCCCTTCAGCTGTCAGGAAGGAGTAAAAGCCCATGCCCTTACTTTACTGTTTCTCGGAGGACTGAGAGGTGCGTAACTCTACATGACAAACCGTTTTTATAATCGTATTTTCAGGCAGTTTCACTGGCCCAAGCCTTTGGCCTTCTGGGCAGTCAGGCATCTCTCAAGTGACCACAGTTCTTAGGAACTTGTCTGGTTTCTCGGCCCGACTGTGACTCCTTCTTTCCACTGGTGGGCCTGAGAGGCCCAGAGAGGTTAGAGTTTTCTCCAAGTCACACAGCAGGTTGTGGCGGAGGCGGGATGACCACCCAGAACTCTCACTCCAGGATTCCTGGTCTCCATCACATCCAACCCCATCCAGTTTTCGGTACAGAAGCCAGCTCTGTGCTTTTGGGTTTTGTTAGTGGGGACTCAACAAAACCATCTTGTTATTGCTGTATGTTACACATCCCACCATTTCCAGCAACATGGGAATCGTAAATGTAAAAACAGAAAATTCTAAACCCCAGCAAAAAGAAAAAAATCCAGGAGAGTAGAGAGTTTCTGGATACTTTTATTCCCCAAAGGCTAGAAAAAATTTTCTCCCACCCCCGCCTCCCACTTTTCAAAAGCAAGGGTTCCAAAGCTGGGAACCTCCCTGGACACGCGTGCCTCCCGCGCCTCAGCCCCCCGGACGTAGGACGGGTTCGGGGCAGCCCTGCCGGCTGTCACGCTTACCATGGCGTCCGAGCCGTGGCCCCCGAGCGACGTGGGGAAGCGCACGTCGCAGACCGAGAGCCGGGAGATCCTGCCGCGCACCATGGTCGCCAGCGCCCTCGAGCCGCTCCGTCCCCGCCGCCGTCTGCTCCACTCGGGATAGCGTGTACACGCGACAGGGCGGTGGCGGCCTCCATCCGGACCGCGGCACTGATTGGCCGCAGGGCCCGGAGGGCGCGACCGCGCACTTCAACTTGGCGTGACGGGAGTTGTAGGCCCCGCCGGCGCTCCGGCGGCGCGCCCCTCTCCCTCCGCGTTTCGGGCCGACATCGGCCCGCGCTACCCCGGCGCGGACTCCAGCAGGCTCGTGGCGGGCCCTCGGGCGGGGACCCTGCTCCGACGCGGCCAGCGGCCGCCTGAGTTGGAAAGTCGAGGAATGACCTGCCCCCAAGCGCCGCTGAAGGCGAAGCCGATCTGACTGGGGTGCAATTGCGTAGAAGCGGATTTTGGCCTGTGGCTCAGCTCCTGACCCAGAGTCTGCTGGTCGGTGGCTGCGCACCCAGAAGAGTAGTGGGCTGGAAAATCCTAGGTCCCTTTCATCGTCCTCAGCGTGTTTGCCATCTGATAAATCATGAGGCAGGCATCATTGATTGCACCCCTACTGATACGGATGCTTCAATGCATTATCTCTTATCCCCTCAAACTGCAAAGTAGGTAGGTCATTATCATTTTATTGGTGACTAAATGGGGATTCATTTAGTGACTTGCCCAAGGCGACACAGCCAGTTAAGTAGCTATGTGCCCTGGATGCAAAGCCTGGGCCCTGTCCTCTGGATTGTGGAGATTCTTATTTTATGGAGCTGTGGAATCCCTCAGAACAAGGTGCAAGCTATGGACATTTCCTTTTAAAAAAAAAAAAGTGTACACACGTTTCCATAACATTTTTGAAGTTTCACTGATCCTTTGCCTTGCTGTGTAGCACACTGCCTTTCAATACCTCAGGTGAATGCTTTGAAAATTAGATGAAATGTTTGGAAAGTAAACAAAAAAACCAGTTGCTGTCCAGTCGATTAGGACTCATGGCGACCCCACGCGTGTCAGAGTAGAACTGTTCTCCATAGGGCTTTCAATGGCAGATTTTTCAGAAGTAGATCACCAGGCCTTTCTTCCTAGATGCCTGTGGGTAGACTTGAACCTCCAAGCAGCTGAGCCATTAACTGTTTACAAGCTAAGAACTCTGGTAGTAATGCTACAGATATTATATTAATATGTGTGCCTGTGGGTATGGCAGGGACTTTTTTCAGGGACACCCAGGTCAACTCTCTTGCTGAATGATCTGTATAACCCGCCTTAGATTAATTCCTTTGGCTTAAGCTGAGATCATCAACTCAAATGGCTCAGAAGCTGGGCAAGGAACATCAAGCAAAGGGTGGGAGTGAGGCAGTAGGTACCTGTGACTGCACACTGAGGGCTCTTGCTCCTTTATAAAGGGGTAGCCAATTACTCAGCTCCAGCTGATTGTGGTCCTGTAGAGACTAGCTTGCTATCTTCTCATTTTCCAAGGGTAGTCTGAAATCCAAATGTTGGATTTCTAAACATTAGCATCTAACTTAATTTCTTTCCCCTAAAACACTGTGCAGGCCAAACAAAACAGTTCTATGGGGACTTCCGGGCAACACGGCGCCATAATCAGAAGCACCACACCATCCCTCCACAGCAAAGATCAGAAAAACTAAGTCAAACAGTCACACGTCAATCCTGAAACCCTAAGCATCAAATGAAGAGATAAAGAACTCAGCCAAGCACCAAATGGAATAAGAAACTGATCGAGAACAGAGAGGGAGGAGAGATACATGCAGAGGTCCCCTATCAGCTACCGCAGCATGGATCCACCATCTTGGAGTCCCATTAGAGATCAGCGAACAGGGGTGCAAGAAAGCAGCTTCACAGAGCTTCCAGCAGGAGACAGAACAACCGGTAACCAGCGATATATGCTTTCCCACCCCCAACCCTTCTTCTTCACCCCCACTTAATCTCCTCTGCTTCATGAAGCCACAGTCTCCTGGCCGGGAAGCACCAGCTTCACCCTGGTATCGCTTGGATTCCACCTGCCTGCACTGGCTGGCTCCCTGAGTGCCTTGTGTTGGCTGCTGGTGATGCTTTTTTCTGCTTCTTTAGATTTCTTCCTTACCTCTCACCACCTCCCCCTCCTTCCTTTCAAATACCTGGCTCCGTGCACCATCTTTGCTTCTTCCTGAAAGGCTGCGAAACACCGCTTGACTGTGAAACTGCTTCCCAGCCAGTGCCACCATGCTGGTTGGACCCCACGGCTCTTTTGTTTGCTTGCTCTAATTTGTTGTGTTTTGATTTGTTTGTTTGTTTTCTTTTTCTTTTCTCGGCTTGGGAGCCCCTTCTAGCTGGGCAGTACCACGCGGCTTGGAAGCTACTCCCTTACTCTGCGCAGACACACAGGGACATCCCTGGGGGGCATTTCTTTTTTCTTTGTTTTGTTTTCTTCTCTCTCTTATTCATTTTTTGTCTTTCTTCATTTCCAGTTTCTCAATTTATTTTTTTTCTTTTACCCTTTTTATTTTTTTTATTTTTTTCCCCATTTCTCAGTCTCTCATCTCTCCACTCCAGTAGCAAGCTCCCTTACCACTCTTTTTTGTTTGTTTGTTTGTTTTTGGCTTCTGTTCCTCTCTCCTCTCTCTCCTCTTTCCCATACCCATCTTAGCTCCACACATCAGAGTCTACCCCCCCTTCCTGCCTACCTCCACCGTGTGCTGAACATCACACTCCCAAGCAGCACAGGCACGACCTATTGGAACCTGCCCTGCACTGATTCCCAGTTTGCACTGTCAGCCCTGATACGTGCCACAAACAACCCATCCCAGCAACTCTCCTTCAGCTGGACCTGCCCTGCTGTACCATACCTGAGTGACTGACCCTGCCAATTGGAGAAGGAGGTGAGAAGTATTGTGCCCACAGATGAGCAAACAACAGAGAACACACAGCCTGCCTGCTCAGACATAACCAAACAAAACAAAAAAGCAGGATGAAACAAACAAATCTACAATCAATAAACAAGGAAAATAATCACTGAATGCCCTGAAGACAGCAGACAATATCAAAACATTTACAAAAACAAGACAGGATGGTTCCAGTAGGCGTCCAAAATAAAACACCAGATGACTTTCCAGTAGAAGAAGAGGCACTAGACTTAACTAATAGGGAATTCAAATCTCTAATAATTCAGAATTATCCAAGAG
>NW_004444192.1:816015-817300 GCF_000243295.1 Trichechus manatus latirostris
AACGAACCCCATATAGGATAGACCCCAAAAGAAAATCACCAAGGCATATCATAATCACACTCACTAAAACCAAAGACAAAGAATCCTGAGAGCAGCTTGAGAAAAACAAAAAGTCACATACAGAGGAGAAACAATAAGACTAAGCTCAGATTATTCGGCAGAAACCATGCAGGTGAGAAGCCAATGGAAAGCCATATATAAAACCTTGAAAGAAAAAAATTGCCAGCCAAGAATAATATATCCTGTAAAACTCTTGTTCAAATACAATGGTGAAATTAGGTCATTTCCAGATACACAGAAATTAAGGGACTATGTAAAAACCAAACCAAACTTACAAGACTTATTAAAGGGAGTCCTTCCATCTGAGAACAAACAACATCAGACAGACCACAGGCTGAATGTAGGACACAGGATTGTACTAGCCAGATACCAACCTAGGAAATTAACTCTTAAGGACTATGCAAAACCAAAAGAATTACAAAAGGGAACCAGAGAGGTTAATCTGTAAATGACAACTATGTCAGAACAATAAAAGAGGGAATAAATGGTGTAGGTATAGAACCTTCTAATAGAGAGGAAGGCAAGGCGATACCAAGTAACAATAGACTGGTTCAAATCTAGGAAGATAACGGTAAATTTCAAGGTACCATAAAGAAAGTTAACAAACCTACTCATCAAAATAAAGAAGAAAAACATAAAGTCTCATAAAAACAAAACCTACAAAAACAAAAGAAATGGAAAAAAAATCCACAAACCAAAGGAACTCAGCACGGAAGAGTAAGAGAAACAAAGAAAATGTCAGCACCACAAAGAAAAGCACTACAAAAGGCAATCCCACTCCTAGGAGTATATCCTAGACAAACAAGAGCCGTCACACGAATAGACATATGCACTCCCATATTCACTGCAGCGCTGTTCACAATAGCAAAAATATGGAAACAACCTAGATGCCCATCAACAGATGAATGTATAAACTATGGTACATACTCACAATGGAGTATTATGCAACGATAAAGAGCAATGATGAATCTGTGAAGCATCTCATAACATGGATGAAACTGGAGGACATTATGCCGAGTGAAATAAGTCAATCACAAAAGGATAAATACTGTATGAGACCTCTACTGTAAAAACTCATGTAAAAGTTTACACACAAAAAGAAACAATCTTTGTTGGTTATGAGGGATGCGGGGTGTCATGGTTTGAATTATGTCCCCCCAAAAATGTGTGTATCAATTTGGCTGGGCCATGATTCCCAGAATTGTGTGGTTGGCCTCCATTTTGT
>NW_004444192.1:817400-825747 GCF_000243295.1 Trichechus manatus latirostris
GAAGAATGTAATCAATGTCACTGAATTGTACATGTAGAAACTTTTGAAATGGTGTAACTTTGGCTATGTATATTTTCACCAAAAAAAAGTCCTCCAAGGTAGAGAAGGGAGAATGTTGACATGTCGTGGGGTTGTTAACCAATGGCATAAAAGGATATGTGTACTGACTGTTTGATGAGAAACTATTTGTTCTGTAAACCTTCATCTAAAGTACAATAAAAAAAATTTAAAAAAAAGCAAAACAGTTCTATGGCCCTATGACTTGGTGGCCTCCCACTTGCCCTGACTGAGTTTTGTCTTCCAGTATAGTAAGTGTTCTTAGAGCATCAGCCCTCTAAGTCACATCAGTCATATTTGCCTCAGGGTCTGGAGGTTTATCACATTTTTGAGAACAAATTTTAATTGGTCGTTGATGGAAAGAGCCTAAAGATCCTCTTGGAATAAATAATTTGGGTAGTGGTGTATAGAGGACAGTTATAACGTTTACCTATGCCTCCCAATAAGCCTGTGAGTTAAGCAGGGGTTATCTGCTCTGTTTTACAGCCTAAGAAACAAATCCGGAAGGGTGAATTGACTTGTCCTAGTGATTGGCAACAGTGGAATCCAAAACTTGAGTTCCTGCCCTCTAGGCCAATGTCTCTTTTCCCATGATACCACCCTCACTGAATTTTACACTCTACTGTATTGTATGAAGTCAGATTCAGGCCTCACCAGCAGAGGCGAAGATGAGTATCCTTTGTTACTTGGATCCGTTGGGACAAAGTTCTTCCAAATGCCATCTGTCCTCCCATCTAAACTTAAACTCAGCTTTCAGGCTGCCACCTAAACAGCTAAGTCTCTTGCCACACCCAGCCAGTCCTTCTCTGGCTAAACCAAAAACTAAACCAAACCTGTTGCCATCAAGTTGTTTCTGACTTTTAGCGAACCTATAGGACAGAGTAGAACTGCCCCATAGGGTTTCCAAGGCTGAAGTATTTATGGAAGCAGACTGCTACATCTTTTTCCCAAGGAGCAGCTGGTGGGTTCGAACTGCCAACCTTTAGGTTAGCCGCTGAGTGCTTAACCACTGTACCACCAGGGCTCCTCTTCCCTGGCTAGAGGGTACCAACTCTTTATTCCAGCACACGCATACTGGTTATGCCCTCTATAAGGCAATGCCTTCAAACACAGGCCTTTCACAAAGTCATTGCAGAAGGTTGTTTTACTTGAACAGCATATAAGGTCGTTAGTAATATTCCACAGCCCAACAGTGGAAGGCAATGCAGATGCAGTGGCTGAATAAAAGCATTTTATTAGATTTATTCCTGACCTCCAAATTAACAGGAAAGGTCCTTTAACTACGTCCTCACATACTATATCTCCTCACTAGGGTTGCTAGATTTAGCAAATAAAAATCTAGGAAGTCCAGTTAAATTTGAATTTGAAATTAAACAACAAATAATTTTATTATACATATCGTCCCATGCAATATTTAGAATATACTAAAAAGTTATCTGTTGTTTATCTGAAGTTCAAGTTTAACTGGGCATACAATCTTTTGGATAATAAAAAGAGAGAGACTAATACCAAATTCGTATTATGAGGCTAGCATAACCTTGGAGCCCTGGTGGCGCAGTGGTTAAGAGCTCGGCTGCTAACCAAAAGATTGGCAGTTTGAATCCACCAGCCGCTCCTTGGAAACCCTAAGGGGCAGTTCTGCTGTGTCCTATAGGATCACTATGAGTCGGAATCAACTCGATGGCAAGGAGTTTGGTTTTTTGGTTTTATATATATGTATGCATATATTTTTTTCATTTTATGCCAGTGTAGTTTACTAGTAATTTTCAGAAAGGACTAGCCCTTGAATTTTTATTCATACACATTATACATTATCATAAGAAATAACAAAATATAACCTGTATCAAGATTCAAACTAGTTTGGATGAATTTTTTTTTAATTTATTTTTTGTGTTGTTGAGAATATACATGGCAGAACATACACCAGTTCAACCATTTCTACATGTACAATTCAGTGACACTGATTACGTTCTTTGAGTTGTGCAACCATTCTCACACTCCTTTTCTGAGTTGTTCCTCCCCCATTAACATACACTCACTGGCCCCTAAGTTTCCTGTGGAATCTTTCCAGTTGCTGTTATCCATTTGATGCCATATAGATAGATCTTAAAAGAGCACAATGCTCAAGGCAGATGTTCTTTACTAGTTAATCTAAAACTATTGTTTGGCTTTAAGAAGACTTCAGGGGATATTTTTGGTAAAAGTTTAAAGATTATCTCAGTGCAGTATGTTTCAGGGGTTGATCCAGTGTCCATGGCTCCAGAATATCTAAATTCCATGAGAATTGGAAGTTCTATTCTGCATTTTTGTTGTTTTAATCAGGATTCTCCTATAGAATCTTTGATCAAACTGTTCTGTAATGGCAGCCGGCCACCATCCAGTTCTGCTGGTCTCATGGCAAAGAAGTCAGTTGTTCATGGAGGCAATTAGCCACAACTTCCATTTCCTCCTCCTATTCCTGACTTTCCTTCTTCTTGTATTGCTCCAGGCAAATAGAGACCAATTGGAGTGCTTTGGATGGCTGCTTGCAAGCTTTTAAGAAGGCACTATGCAAAGAACTAGGAGGTAGAACAGAAGCACTAAACACATTATTAGGCCAATTAATGGGATGTCCCATGAAACCATGACTCTAAACCTCCAAACCAAGGAACCAAATCCCATGAGGTGTTTGGCTGTACATAAGTAGCCTCAGCAGCTACTCTTTTTTTTTTTTTTAATTGTCATTGTTGTAAATGTATCAACTTTTTACAGGTGTACAACTTATTGACAGCAATTACAGTAATCAGTTGTACAACCCTACCCTTAATCAATGTGATTTTTCCATCACTGTAATTCAAACTTCAGTACTCAATAAGCGAACCCTCCCATTTTTCCCCCTCTCCCGCCTCTGGTATCCACTAAGAAACTTTGGTCTCTATACATTTGCCTGTACTTGTCTTTTTTATATAAAAGAATGAGGTCATACAATATTTGTCCTTTTGTGATGGACTTTTTTCACTCAGCATAATAACTTCAAGCTCCATCCATATTGTAGCATGTTTCAAGATTTCATTTCTCTTACTGGCTGAGTAGTATTCCATTGCATGTATGTACCACATTTGGTTCATCCACTCATCCACTGATAGACATTTAGGTTGTTTCCACTTTTAGCTATTGTGATTAGTGCTGTACAAGTTTCTTTTATTGCTAGGTCATATGGTAGTTCAATGAGAATGCTCCTTGAAAGCAAGGATGGCAAGACTTCGTCTCACGTACTTTGGACATGTTATTAGGAGGGACCAGTCCCTGGAGAAGGACATCATGCTTGGTAAAGTAGGGGGCCAGAGAAAGAGGAAGACCCTCAACAAGATGGATTGACACAGTGGCTGCAACAATGGGCTCAAGCATAACACAGTGGCTGCAACAATGGGCTCAAGCATAACAACAATTGTGAGGATGGCGCACTCTAGGCAGTGTTTCATTCTGTTGTACATAGGGTTGCTATGAGTCAGAACCAACTAGATGGCACCTAACAACAACAATAACAATAGTTCTATTTTTAGTTTTTTAGGAACCACTGCACTGTTTTCCACAAGGGCTGTACTATTTTTGCATCCCCTGCAGCAATGGATAAGGGTTCCAATTTCCCCACATCCTTGCTAACATTTGTTATTTTCTTTCTTTCTTTTTTTTCCTTAAGCTGTCTCATTGTGGTTTTAATTTGCATCTCTCTGATGGCTAATGATGGTGAGCATCTTTTCATGTATTTGGTGGCCGTTCAAATGTTCTATTTAGTGAAATGTCTATTCAGTCCCTTTGCCCATTTTATGATTAGGTTATTTGTCTTTTTGTTCAGTTGTCGACGTTTTATATATATTTTGGTTATTAGATCCTTATTGGACATAAACATAATCTCCCAGTTAGTAGCTTGTCTTTTCACTTTTTTGGTAAAGTCTTTTGATGAACAAAAGTTTTTAATTTTTATGAGGTCCCATTTATTTATTTTGTCTTTTGCTGTTGGTGCTTTTGTTATTATATTAGATAATCCATTGTTAAAAGCTAGGCTGGGCGTCCTATATTTTATCCAGCAACTTTGCTCCCCATCTGCTTACCCTTACTTATGCTCACTACCACTACCACCAGTTCCCATTCTCTCATGATGATCCCATATGTCAGAGTAGAAATGTGCTTTATAGGGTTTTCAATGGCTGATTTTTTGGAAGTAGATCACCATGCCTTTCTTTTGCAGCACCACTGAATAGAGTCAGACCACCAACTTTCCAGTGAGTAGTCGGTCACAAACTGTTTGCACTCCCCTGGGACCTGTACTGAAAAAAAAAAAAAAAAAACAACTTGTTGCCATTGAGTCTTTTCTGACTTATGGTGACCCATGTGTTGCAGAGTAGAACTGAGCTCCGTATGGTTTTCTTGGCTGTGATCTTTATGGAAGCAGGTCACCAGGGCTTTCTCTGAGTGGGTTCAAACCCCCAACCTCCCTATTAGTAGCTGAGTGCAGATTGTTTGCGCTACCTTAGGCCTTGCACTATTACCGCTTACCCCTAAATAAAGTTGTAAATTGAACCAGTTTTTAAGAGCCTTTCCTGCTTGCTTTGGGTCAGTGTCTTCTGGTGTTTGTTTGGCGTTATCCATTGACAAATGTCCTGGACTTGAAAGGTAAGGTTTTTGATGCAGTAGGTTTAAGGTACAGTAAAACCTGCAAAAGGCAGAATCTGTATAAGGCAAAAACCTGTCAGAGAAGGAAAACTAGTTTCCACTAAAACGTGTGATAGAAAAGTGGTAAGACTGCACCCTGTCAAAGGTGGAAAACTTTCGAGATCCAGAAAAACAAGGCAGTCCTGTCAAGTTCCGGCTTTCACAGGTTTCACTGTATTTGTTTTCTTAAATACAGACTATTAACAGAAGAGCTTAAACTGTGGAAATCTTGTCTGTAGTAATCCAGTAAAAGCCAAAAAACCAAACTCATTGCTGTCAAGTTGATTCTGACTCATAGCAACCCTATAGGACAGAGTAGAACTGCTCCACAGGGTTTCCAAGGAGCAGCTGGTGGATGTGAACTTCCAACCTTTTGGTTAGCAGCCAAATGCTTAATCACTGTGCCACCAGGGCCCCATATAATATTCTAAGATATAGTAGCAATTAGTGGCAGCCACAATAAAAAAAGAAGTTTAAGACTAAACAAGCCATCAATGTAATTGCAGGGAAAGCTGGTCAGGTTCTGTTGTCGCTGTTATGATTGCTCAATTATTTAATCCTAATAGTCTGGTCCTTTTTGTTCTGTTTTTTGTTTAGATGATATTTCAGTTTCTCCAATACAATTTTGGGAAGCAATAGGGAGGTAATCTTTGTTTTACTAATTATTTTAAGAGTCTGGATGTCAGAGGCTATATTTATGCAAGCAGATTCCCTGAAGGACTTTGATATTGCCAACTTTATTTTAGAAGAATAAAATTTTAAAAACCAGTTTCTTTCTGATTATAAATGTTGAATATTTAAGAAATAGAGAAAAGTATGATAAGGAGTTTAAAAATCCACCGATAATCCCAGGATGCTAAGGAAACCACTGCCAACATTTTGGCACATTAACTTTCATTCTGTTTCCTGTGTGTGTTTTTAAAACATTAATGATATGATACTGTATATATAATTTGGTATCCTGTTATTTTGCATATTATAGAAGTATTTTTCACAGGTTATTAACTTCTCAAACTTTTTATAACATATTTTTTCTTACACAAATATGAATTCATTGCAGATAAATTTGAAAAGAAAGGTAAGTAGAGAAGGGGGGAAAAGTCATAATCCCGGGTGGAAACCCTATTAACACTTTGATGTATATTCTTAAGGAGTTTCACACACATACACAAACATATATACATATTTCCAAGATGAGATTATACTATACATATAACTTTGAAGCCTGTTTTCTTCCTATTAATAAATCATGATAAACTTGCCCTGGCAATCAATGTAATTCTAAGGCTCCAGCGGCTTTATCTAGGATTTTGCTTTCAGGAAACAACTATTCTGAGTTTTGTGTACATAGCAATACACTTTGCACTGGCTCTATGCATTGCAGATTTTTCTTGATCTAATATTTACTTACCTAGCTCTTCGTTGAATTAGATTATATGAGCTGACTTTTATTATTTTAAAAAGTAAAGGGCGTATGCATTTTTTTCCTTATTGGTTATAAATGAGAAAACAATTAAAAAAGACAAATATAGAGCATATTCCTAAAATAGGGCATTTGACTCATTCACATTGATTACAATTACTGGTATGTTTACAATTTTTAGCCATCCTAATTTTTTTTTCTTTTCCAAACCATGCTTTACTATTTTTCTCTCTTTCCTACTTTTTATTGGATTACTTTTAATTTGATTAGAAAGTTATATACCCGATTTCTTTTCTTATACTGGGTATTTTAAATTTTTTATCTAAATTATTTGTTTCTTTTCTAAATACAAAAAAAATCCAAAAAAACCAAAACCTAACTTGTTGCCATTGAGTTGATTCTGACTCATAGCAACGCTATAGGACAGAGTAGAACTGCCCTATACGGTTTCCAAGGAGCGCCTGGTGGATTCGAACAGCCGACCTTTTGGTTAGCAGCTGTAGCTCTTAACCACAATAGATACACAGAGTATGAAATTCAACAGATACAGAGGGTTCTACACAAGAAAGACTTTGTCCCACCCCTGTTCTCCAACATCTTAATTTCCTTCCCAGAAACAACCAGTGTTAACTGGTTTTTAAACTTTTAACATACATATTTAAATGTGTTTTTTATCAATATTAGAATTAAGATTATTTCCCCTGAATAAGACAAGAACTTAGTGTACTTTCCTTTTCCTGGTCCTGCCTTACCTGCTTTGCCAAATCCCATATTAGTATCACTCGGGAGTTGTCTTAATTATCTAGTGCTGCTATAACAAAGGAAACCCTGTTGGCATAGTGGTTAAGAGCTATGGCTGCTAACCAAAATGGTGGCAGTTCAAATCTACCAGGTGCTCCTTGGAAACCATATGGGGCAGTTCTACTCTGTCCTAAAGGGTCGCTATGAGTTGGAATCAATGGGACAGCAATGGGTATTTTTTTGGCTGTAACAGAAATACCACAGGAGGCAGGGCCAAGATGGCGGAGTAGTCAGATGCTTCAGATGGACCCTCTTACAACAAAGACCCCCCAAAACAAGTGATTTGATTATATATGGCAATCTGGGAGCCCTGAACAACAAAGGCAGAGTTGGGGAACCAGACTGAGTGGCAGGGGGAGGGAGAGACAGTTCGGAAGCAGTGAGGAGTTGCCAGACCCAACCCAGTGAGAGCCTGAGCCCTTCAGGCCTGAGCAGCTCGGGGGTGAGTGGTGAGGCAGGCAAGCGGCGGTCCTCGGGAGGTGTGTTTTCCACACCAGGAGAGACCCAGCGCCAAAGAGTCTACATGGCCACCCAGAACCAGTTAGAAGCAGCCGTCATCGGTGAAAGATAAGTAATTGCATGTGGCTTTCTGCGCGGATCAAAAATAGCCCCCTTAGGGAAAAATATCTCTCCCACTGACCTCCATGCTTCCTGCTCTGCACTGGGTCCCGGACCAGCTTCAGCAATTGCCCAGTCCCCTGGGCCAGAAGTAGGATCCGTCACACGCCCAGAGCCATTCTCCCTGCCTTGGAAAGTGAACAAATTAACAAACGGGAAAAAATAAACTGCCGACTCCCCTAAGCCAGGAACCCAGGGTAGGCACAGCTCCTTTGCCTAGGCCTAGGCATAAGGGATCCATGGACTTTGAGTGCCTTTCCCCCTGCATAGATTTGTGTGGGCCCATTTTAACAGCGTAGGCCCTCATTACCGTAGTACAACAGGGTATATACCAGAACTCTAACTTCAGTTGTTTCAGGTGTGAAGTGGCAGGTTCTTGACATTTGACACTGCCCATTAAGCAGGGTCTTTACCTACCCACATCAGGGGCCTGAGGACTGGTGGCTTCACCCACGCCACCCTAGCCACCTACGATAGGAGCCCATGAATAAGAGGTGCCCCCCAGTCCTTACAGCCAACAGCATTAGGTGCTCATAGTTTGGCTGCAAAACCCACTCACCTACATGCTCTAGGGAACAGGGACACGCCTTCCTCCTGGACACTCTGGGGCGGCTGTCAGCCCCGTGCCTTGCTCAGAGTGTGCCCCCCTGCTGCAGCCAGATGCCTGTGCCTACACCAATCACCCATGCCTGTCTAGGACTGTAAGTGAGAGCCTACACCACACACTTGGTGGCTATCTACCTGGGCACCTGAGCT
>NW_004444192.1:831312-843678 GCF_000243295.1 Trichechus manatus latirostris
AAATGGTACAACCACTTTGGAAATCGATTTGGCGCTTCCTTAAAAAGCTAGAAGTAGAAGTACCATACGATCTAGCTATCCCGCTCCTTGGAATATATCCTAGAGAAATAAGAGCTGTCACACGAATAGATATATGCACATCCATGTTCATTGCAGCACTGTTCACAATAGCAAAAAGATGGAAACAACCTAGATGCCCATCAGTGGACGAATGGATAAACAAATTATGGTATATCCACACAATGGAATACTACGCAATGATAAAAAAACAACGATGAAGCTGTGAAACATCTTATAACATAGAGGACGCTGGAGGTCATTATGCTGAGTGAATTTAATCAGTCACAGGACAAATATTGTATAAGACCACTATTATAAGAACTCAAGAAAAGGTTCAAACACAGAAGAAAACATTCTTTGATGGTTACAAGGGTGGGGAGGGAGAGTGAGGGTTATTTACTAACTAGATAGTAGATAAGAATCATCTTAGGTGAAGGGAAGGACAGCACACACTACAGGGGAAGTCAGCACAACGACTAAACGAAAGCTAAGAGGTTTCCTGAATACAATCAAACGCTTTGAGGGACAGAGTAGCTGGGGTAGGGGTCTGGGGACCATGCTTTCAGGGGACATCAAGGTCAATTGGCACAACAAAGCTTATTAAGAAAATGTTCTGGATCCTAGTTTGGTGAGTGGCATCTGGGGTCTTAAAAGCTTGCAAGCAGCCATCTAAGATGCATCAATTGGTCCCAACCACCTGAAGTAAAGGAGAATGAAGAACACAAAAGACACAAGGAAAGTAGTAGCCCAAGAGACAGAAAGGGCCACATAAACCAGAGGCTTCATCAGCCTGAGACGAGAGGAACTAGATGGTGTCCAGCTACCACCAACGACCACCCTGACAGGGAACACAGCAGAGAGTCCTGGATGGAGCAGGAGAAACGTGGAGTGCAGAACTCAAATTCTAGTAAGAAGACCAGACTTAATGGTCTGACTGAGACTGGAAGAATGCTGGAAAGCATGGCCCCTGGATTCTCTATCAGCCCAGAACTAAAACAATTTCTGAGGCCAACTCTTCAGACAGGGATTTGACTGGACTGTGGGACATAAAGTGATACTCGAGAGGAGTGTGCCTCTTAGCTCAAGTAAATACAAGAGACTAAACTGGCAACTTCTGTCCGGAGGTGAATTGAGAAGGCAGAGAGGGTTAGGAGCTGGTTGAATGGACATGGCGAATCAGGGGTGGAAAGGAGGAGTGTGCTGTCACCGTATGGGGAAAGCAATTAGAGTCACATATTAAGGTATGTATAAATTTTTGTATGGGAAAAAATAAAGAAATACTACAAGTGGGCGGTTTTAACAAACAAAGATTTATTTTCTCAGAGTTTAAAAAAACCCATTGCCTTTGAGTCAGTTCCAACTCATAGCAACCCAGAGGATAGAGTAGAACTGCCCATAGGGTTTTCAAGGAGTTGCTGGTGGATTCAAACTGCTGACCTTTTGGTTAGCAGGCAAACACTTAACCACTGCACCACCAGGGCTCCTCTCACAGTTTAGGAGGCTAGAAGTCTGAATTCAGGGTGCAGGCTCTAGGGTAAGACTTTCTCCTCTGTTGGCTCTGGAGGAAGGACCTTGTCTCTTCTGAGCTTCTGCTCCTGGGCAATTTTCATGTGGCTTGACATCTCTCTTCCCTCATCTCTGCTTCTTTTGCTTGCTTGTTTAATCTCTTTTATATTTCAAAAGAGATTGACTCTAGGTACCCCCTACAGTAATCCTGTCTCATTAACATAAGAAAGACAACCCATTCTCAACTGGCATTATAACCACAGGCATAGAGATTAGGATTTACAATACATATTTTTGGGGGACATAATTGAATACATAACAGCAGTTTTGTATTGTGATACACACACATATACACACGTGTATTTTACTTTATGAATCAACATTTATTAAGACTTAATTGTAAGGTTTACATATTTATATTTTTCACTTTCTTACAATCTTTTTTTTTGTATAACTGGAATATATGCTCAATCTTTTCAGAATGGGTCTGTGATGGTTAAGATTGTGTGTCAACTTGGCTGGGCCATGATTCTCCGTGTTTTAATGTTATCACTTCCATGATTGAATATACTGTGAGTAGCCAATCGGATGAAAGGGAGTCTCCTTGGGGGTGTGGCCCGCATCTGTATATAAGCAGACGTTCTGGCTTTTTGCTCTCTCTGGATCCTGCGGCTGCTTCCTGTCGTCTCATCTCCCGTTCTTGGGACTTCAGCTGTCAGCTTATCTGACGAACCTGGGATTCATTGATCTGTACAGCCTGTGAGTGGGAGCCCTGCTCTCCGACCTTCTGATCTTGGGCTTGCCAGCTTCTGCAGCTGTGTGACTTGGGAGAGGCCTCTACCCTGATCCACGGACTTGGGACGTTCTAGCCTCTACAATCACGTGAGCTGTTTCCTTGATATAATCTCTCTCTATGTATATATTTATACACTTTACTGGTTTTGCTTCCCTAGAGAACCCAGCCTAAGACAGGGTCTCTATGTGATATATTCTGAGTACTTCGTGTTCTGGGATATTGTTTGTTTTTTTCAAATTTCCTGGTTTTATAGTATAGAATTCTAAGTTCAAATGAACACTTTTTTTCCTAGTGTTATTCTTTTAAAGATAAGCTGGGATTTTTTTCTCTAGGGATTTTTTTGATTTTCTCTTTACCTTTATGGTTTTAAAGTTTTACTAGTATGTGTTTAGGATTAATTTTAAAATTAATTCTGTTGCTCTGCATGGATGAACCTTGAAAATAGTATGCTAAGTGAAATGTCAGGCACAAAATGACAAATATTGAATGATTTATATGAAATATCTAGAATAGGCAAATGCATAGAGACAAAAGTATATTAGTGGTTACTAGGAACGGGATGGGGGTGGAGTGGGGAATGGGGAGTTATTGCTTAAGGTGTACTGAGTTTCTGTTTGAGGTCATGAAAAGCCTTTGGAAACAGTGGTGATGGTTGCACAACATGGTAAATGTAATTAATGCCACTGAACTGTACAGTTAAAATGGCAATTTTTTTGTTATATATATTTTACCAAAAAATTTTCGTTAATTAAAAAAATTTAATTGTATAGTTGGATCGTTTAAACCAGAAGAAATACATTTATCTGGAAAATTTTCTTCTATCTGCATTGGTTCCTCCTCTTCATTCTTTTGTTTTCTTTACCTGGAACTTCTCTTGGGTTGATATTGAACTTCTGACTCTTTTCTCTGTGATTTAACCTTAAAAAAAAAAAACTTTCTAATTGAGTTCTGGGCATATCCTTTGGCTTTATCTTCCAGCTCACTAATTTGATCTTCAATTATGTGCCTTTTTTTATTCAGTCAAATTACTGAATTTTTCCTTGGTGCTATTTTAACTTTCCAAGTTCTCTAATTGTTTCCTTTTCATAGTGCCATCCCCCTGTCTTTTAAAAAATGGATGCCATATTTGCTCTAAACAAAGTTTTTATTTGTTTTTTCTATTAAATCTGGTTCCTCAAGTGTTAGTTCTTGGTTGTTGATTTTGGCAATTTTTCTTCATGGTGCTGGTTTCCCTTACATGGTTGGTGATTGTTCATTGTCCATATTTATAGTTGAGAATCACAATTTACATTTCTGTGAGGTTAGATCGTGAAAACCTGTCTCTGGGTTTAGCATAGTTCCTGACACCACATTCTAAAGTGGAAAGTGTGCTGAAAATCCAACATTATTAAAAAAAAAAAGTACAGCAACCAGTAACCACAATTTTATGATGTCCAGCATTCAATCAATTAAGCATGCATAAAAACAGGAAAATATAATTGCATGAATAAAAGTAAGAAAATATAATCCATAAACAGGACCAAATCAAACAAAAACCTGTTGCCATTGAGTCGATTCTGACTCATAGTGACCCTATAGAACAGAGTAGAACTGCCCCCTAGGGTTTCCAAGGGGCAGCTGGGGCTGAGCTCTTAACTACTGGCCACCAGGGCTCTATAAACAGGACAAAGTACAATTGATAGAAATAGACCTGTGGTGAAATAAGTTCCTTTATGTGGCCTTTTGCCTTGGTTCTTTGAAAAAACAGCTTGATTTTTTTCCCCAACCCCTAAGGAGTTACCTTTGTCCTAGTTTTCTACCCTAGAGGGTTTGTTACTTTTGTTCAGGTTGATTGATATTTCCTGGGTAAGCTGTAAACAAGTTGATGGTTTGATACTTTTTTTTTTTGGCCCTGGGCTGGCGCTTTGATTTGTGTTGAAGGGATTAGTCAATATACTGTAGAATATGCAGATGAGGTGACAAGATCCACCAAGGGGATTGGTCAGTTTGTGGCCCTGCTGGGTGGGCCATGCCTTGAAACTGACAAGGAGTTTGCTTATATGTGCAGCCAACACCACAGAGGCCTCAGAAAGGAGGAGAAAGGAGAAAAGGCAAGAAGAAAGAAGCAGAGACAGAGCAGGTAACGCACCTCCTAAAAGAGCTGTAACGTGGGTCGAGGGCTGTAACACTGAAGACAGTGAGAGGCTTGGAAGGGGTCTTGCAGCAGAGTTGGTGGCAACAAGACTGGAAGGGGTCCTGCAGCAGAGTCAGTGGTGACAGGCACCTGCTGTTAGGAATGCAGCTAAGAGAGCTGAACAAAGCTACTACATTGGCTATGAGCTGGGTCAGTAAGCAGTGGAGAGGCCAACAGCAGGGAGGCCGAATGCAGAGAGGCCTGCATGGCTGAGAGAGGGGAAGCATGGCAGAGAGATGTCCTGCTTGCTTACATGGCCAAGAGGAGCTGAGAGAGCTGTCCTGTACTGAAGAAAGGAAAGATGGGCTCTCCACTTTGGGGGAGCCTTCCAGACATTGCTTACATGCTTCCTGATCCTGATACTGATCCTGATCCCGAGTTGTAGTCTGTTGATCCTCATCCCAAGTTGTACCCTGTTACTTCCTTAATATATTAATATTTATTAATATTTATTTATTTATTTATTAATATTTACTGTGAGTATGGTCTGTGAGTTCTCTGTGGTCATTGCAATGAACTGTCAAACCCAGCAGAGGAGTAGAGAGTGCTGTGGGAGGATGGCTGGTGTCAGAATTGGTAAAAAAAAAAAAAAAAAAATGTTGGAGAGTGGAAGTATGTTTGATCCCCACTTCATAGGAATCAGATTTGGGCTGATCTTGATTCTTCATCCTCCTCCTGAATGTAGACAGGCTCTGACATTACTACTACTACTACTACTACTGTAATACAAGACCCAACACTCCCAACATCCAGACAAGGACCTTCAATAAAGTAGAAGAAAATGTAAGTGTGATGAGGAGAGGAATGAAAGATACAAAAAAAAGAAAAGAGAACTTTATGGAACTTCTAGAAATGAAAATGACAGTTTCTGTGAAGAAAAAATACACTATGGATTAACAGCAGAACAGACACTTCAAGAGAAAAGACTAGTGAATATGAAGACAGAATTATAGAAACTACTCAAGATGAAGGACAGAGAAGAAAAAGGATTAAAAAAAGAAAAGCATGGTGCATCAGTGACCTGTGAGACAAGATTAAGTGGCCCAGTGTACTCGTAATTTGAGTTCCAGAAAGAGTGGAGAATAGGAAAAATGAATTGAAAAATTCATATTTTCCAAATTTGATGGAAACTATATACCCACTGACCCAAGAATGCCAAAGAATCTCAAGTAGAATAATTTTTAAGAAAACCATGCCAAGGCACATCATAAATAAATTACTGAAAACCAAGGATAAAAAGACAGTCTTAAAAATAATCAGAAGGAAAAAAAACATTACATATAAAGCAACAAAGATGGGGATTGCAGCAGGTTTTTTGTCAGGAATAATGCAAGTCAGAAGACAATGAAGAGACATCTAGAATTCTTTACTGAGCTAAGACATATTTCAAAAGGGAAGGCAAATAAAAACGTTTTAAGGAAAAAAAAAAGCAGAGAGAGTGCAGTGCAAACAGACCTGCACATCAAGAACTTTTTAAATTTTGAGTATACCTGTTTTTATTAATATTTTATTGTATTTTTAGAGGAAGTATACACAGCAAAACAGGTTCCCATTCAACAATTTCTACCCATATTGTTCAGTGATCTTGGTTACATTCTTCACATTGTATCAACATTCTCATTATTTCCATTCTAGTTGTTCCATTCCCATTGACCTAGCCTCACAGCTCCCCAGTGTTCTCATCTATGGTTTAGAGTACTTGTTAACCATTTGGTCTCATATAGATGAGTTTTTACAAGAGTGCAGTACTCAAGGGTGATATTCATTACTTTATGAGCTAACCTGCTATTCAGCTAAAAGGTGACTTGAGGGGATAGTTTCAGTTCAAGACTTAAAGAGTATTTCAGGGTAATAGTTTCAGAGACCCCTCCTGTCTCAGTGGGTCCACTAAGTCTGGATTTTTTTTTTTTTTTAATTTGAAGTTCTCTTCCACATATTTGTCCCTTTCTAAAAGGATCCATCTATTGTGGTCCTGATCAGAATGTTCGCTAGTGGAGCCAGGCACCATCTAGTTCTTCTGGTCTCAGGGTAGAGGAGGCCATAGTTCATGTAGACAATTAGTCCTATAGACTGGTTTCTTTCTGTTTTGCTCCAGACAAGTAGAGACCAATAGTTGTATCTTAGATGGCCACTTGCAAGCTTTTAAGACCCCTTACGATACTCACTGGTCTAGGATATAGAACAAACTTTATGAACTATATTATGCCAATTGACTCTATTGTCCCATGAGACTATGACCCTAAGTCTTCAAACCAAGAAAACTAAGACATAACCAATCACCTATGAGGTGGTTTGTTATGTCTAAGAAGTATCAATTTCTCTGACCCTTATTTGTTTTATTATGCACACACATACATATATTTAATTACATACATATGCATACATATACACATACACACATGTATTTTGGTTGTTGTTGTGGTTGCAAATTATATATAACATAGCATTTACCTAAACACCTTTGTGTTTGTGTGTGTGTGCAACCTAGTGGCATCAGTTATCTTGGTTAGGCTGTGCACACTTCTACCATATTTGATGCTACCTTTTCTATCACCATAAGAAAAAAGTGACTACTGTCTATAGAATGAACCCCCCTCTCCCCGTCCCCCCACCCCTGGTAACTACCAATGAACATTGGTCTCTGTATATGTAGCTGTTCTTGTGATTTTATAAAAGTGAGATCATACAATATTTGTCCTTTTGTGATTGATTTATTTCTCTCAGCATAGTGTCCTCTAGGTTCATCGATGGTTCTAAAATGTTGGGAACCCATCATTCTTTATGGCTGCATAATATTTCATTGTATGTATGTCCATTTCATCTAGGTTTTCAAATTTGTTGGAGTGCAATTTTTCATATTATTCTGTTATGATCCTCTTTATCTCAGTTGGATCTGTTGTAATTTCCCCCATTTCATTTCTTATTTTGGTTATTTGCATCTTGTCATTTTTTCCGTTTGTTAATCTAGCCAGTGGTTTGTCTATTTTACTGATCCTTTCGAAGAACCAACTTCTGGTCTTGATCTTTTTTTTTTCTGAATTCTATTTCATTCATTTCTGCTCTGATATTTATTATTTCCATTTTTCTGGTAGCTTTGGGCTTCTTTTGCTTTTCCTTTTCTATCTGTTCAAGTTGTTGTGTTAAGTTATTGATTCAGGATCTGTCTTAGTTATCTAGTGCTGCTGTAACAGAAATACCACAAGTGGATGGTTTTAACAAACAGAAATTTATTTTCTCACAGTTTAGGAGGCTAGAAGTCTGAATTCAGGGCGTCAGCTCTAGGGGAAGTCTCTTTCTGTCTGCTCTGGGGGAAGATCCTTGTCTTTTTAGCTTCTGTTGTCTGGTTCCTTGGAAATCTCCATGTGGCTTGGCATCTATCTTTCCCCATCTCTGTTTGCTAGCTTGCTTGTTTAATCTCTTTTTTACACCTTTTAAGAGGTTGACTCAAGACACTCTACACTAATCCTGCCTCATTAACATAACAAAGACAACCTATTCCCAAATGGGATTATAACCATAAGCATAGAGGTTAGGATTTACAACACATATTTTTTGGGGACATAGTTCAGTCCATAACAGGATCTTTCTTTCTTCTTTTTTTATAATGTAGGCATTTATTGCTGTGAATTTCCCTCTGAGCACTGCTTTTACTGTATCCCAAAGGTTTTGGTGTGTTGTATTTTCATTTTTGCTTGATTCTAAGTATTTTTTAATTTCACTCTTGATTTATTCTCAATAGTTTTTTGGTAGCGTGTTACTTAGTTCCCATGTATTTTCCCCCCTTGTTCCTCCTGTTATTGTTTCTAGCTTCATACCATTATAGTCAGAGAAGATGCTTTGTGATTTCAACTTTTTAAAATTTATTGAGGTTTGCTTTGTGGACTAAAATATGGTCTATTTTGGAGAATGTTCTATGCACATTGAAGAAAAATGTGTATTGGGCTGCTGGTAGGTGGTATGTTCTATATATATGTGTATGTTAGGTCCAGTTGGTTAATCATGTTATTCAGGTCTTCTACTTTTTTATTGATCTTTTTTCTAGTTGTTCTATCCATCATTGGAAGTGGTGTATTTAAGTCTCCTACTATTATTGTAGATCTATTTTTCTCTTTAATTCTGATAGAGTTTGCTTTATAAATTTAGGGGGTCTGACACTGGGCGCATAAATGTTTATAATCGTTATGTCTTCTTGATGAATTTATCCTTTTATAATTATATAATGTCCTTCTTTGTCTGTGATAATGGATTTGTTTTGACTTTTTAAAATTTGTTTATTTTGTTGTTGAGAATCTACACAGCAAACATACACGTATTCAACAGTGTCTTATAATTAATTTTGACTTAAAGTGTTTTTTCTCACATATTAATATCGCCATTGCTGCTCTCTTTTGGTTACTGTTTGCTTGGTATGTTTTTCTTCATCCTTTGACTTTTAACCTATTTATGTCTTTCTGCCTAAGGTGTGTCTCTTGTAGATAACATATGGATGGGTGATTTTTTTTTTTTAATTCATTCTGCTACTCTCTATCTCTTGAATGGAGCATTTAATCCATTTATATTCAGTATGATAATCTATAGAGAAGGATTTACTTCATCTATTTTGTTATGCTTTTTTGTGGTGTTAATGATTTCTTTGTTCTTCTTTACTGTCTGTGCTGAGTTCTTTTTATATATGGATTTTCTTTTCCTTTCATTTATTATTGTTGTTTTTGTGTTTACTGCATCTTTTTGTTTTTCTTCTTCTTTATTTTGATGAGTAGATTTATTAATTTTCTTTGTGGTTACCATGAGGATTAACATATAACATCCTACATTTAAAACAATCTCCTATATCTTGAAACCACCTTAACTTCCCCAACATATGGAAATTCTGTATCTATACCATTCATTCTCCCTTTTGTTTAGATGCTGTCATCAGTTACAACTTTGTATCTTGGATTTTCTGTAATCAATTTTTAACTTTATTTTATTGTTATATGTATTTAGGTGGCTGTCATGTGTCTTTACCTCTGGTTGTTGTCTGGTGTCGCTGGTTTTCTTTCTGGTCTGGTGGTTACAAATTCTCTTAATTTCTGTTTATCTGGAATGTCATAATTTCATGCTCATTTTTGAGTGACAAGTTTTCTGGGTATATAATTCCTGGTTGACAGTTTTTTCTTTCAGGATTTGTATGTTGTATCCCATTGCCTTCTTGCGTACTTAGTTTCTTTCCTTCTTTATTTTCTTTTTTGTGCTTTAGGTGAAAGTTTACAGCTCAAGTTAATTTCTCATACAAAAATTTATACACATATTATTTTGTGACATTAGTTGCAATTCCCACAATGTGACAGCACATTCCCATTTTCCACTCCAGGTTCCCTGTGTCCATTTGACCAGTTCCTGTCCCTTCCTGCCTTCTCATCCTGCTTTAACTGATTGAACTAAGAAGCACATTCCTCATGTGTATTATTTTTGGTTTTATAGTCCTGTCTAATCTTTATCTGAAGAATGGTTTCAGTTCGGGGTTAACAGTGCATCTGGGGGCCATAGTTTCGGGGGTTCCTCCAGTCTCTGTCACACCATTAAGCCTGGTCTTTTTACATGAATTTGAGTTCTGTTCTACATTTTTCTCCTGCTCTGTCCAGGACTGTCTGTTGTGTTCCCTGTCAGGGCGGTCATTGGTGGTATCCAGGCATCATCTAGAAAAGATTGAAGTTGTCAAGGATTTCATTTTACTTGGACCCACAATCAACACCCATGGAAGCAGCAGTCAAGAAATCAAACAACTTATTGCATTGGGCAAATCTGCTGCAAATGACCTCTTAAAGTATTAAAAAGCAAAGATGTGACTTTGAGGACTAAGGTGCACCTGACCTAAGCCATAGTATTTTCAAGATACATGTGAAAGCTGGACAATGAATAAGGAAGACCGAAGAATTGATGTCTTTGAATTATGGTGTTGGCGAAGAATATTGAATATACCATGGATGCCGGAAGAATGAACAAATCTGTCTCGGAAGAAGTAGGGCCAGAGTGCTCCTTGGAAGTGAGGATGGCAAGACTTTGCCTCATGTACTTTGGACGTGTTATCAGGAGGGACCAGTCCCTGGAGAAGGACATCATGCTTGGTAAAGTAGAGGGTCTGTAAAGAAGAGTAAGATCCTCAACGAGATGGATTGACACAGTGGCTGCAAGGATGGGCTCAAGCGTAAGAACATTTGTGAGGATGGCACAGGACCAGGCAATGTTTTGTTCTGTTGTACATAGGGTCCAGTTGTGGGGATTTTTATTTTCTTTCTGTTGACGTGCAATCTATACTGAAGGCTGTGGTCTTTGATTTCATCAGTGAAAAGTCCTCTTCACTTTCAGCAAGCAAGGTTGTGTCATCTGCACATCTCAGGTTGCTAATGAGTCTTCCTCCAATCCTGATGCACTGTTCTTCTTCATATAGTTCAGCTTCTTGGTTTTGCTCAGCATACAGGTTGAATAGGTATTATGAAAGGATACAACCCTGATGCACACCTGTACTGACTTTAATCCATGCAGTGTCCCCTTGTTCTGTTTGAACGATTGCCTCTTTGTCTATGTACAGGTTCCTTATGAGCATGATTAAACTTTCTGGAATTACCATTCTTTGCAGCGTTATCTATAATTTGTTATGGTCCATGCAGTCGAATTCCTTTGCATAGAAATAAATCACAGGTAAACATCCTTCTAGTATTTTCTGCTTTCAGCCAAGATCCATCTGACATGAGCAATGATATCCCGTGTTCCACTTCCTCTTCTGGACCTGGCTTGAACTTCTGGCAGCTCCCTGTCAATGTACTGCTGCAACCACTGTTGAATGATCTTCAGCAAAATTTTACTTGTGTGTGATATTAATGATATTATTTGATAATTTCCGCATTCTGTTGGATCATCTTTCTTTGGAATGGGCACAAATATGGATCTCTTCCCGTTGGTTGGCCAGGAAGCTGTCTTCCAAATTTCTTGACATAGACAAGTGAACACTTCCAGTGCTGCATCTTTTGTTGAAACATCTCAGTTGGTATTCTGTCAATTCCTGGAGCCTTGTTTTTTGCCAATGCCTTCAGTGCAGCTTTGACTTCGTCCTTCAGTACTAAGTTATCTAGTGATGCTATAACAGAAATAGCACAAGTGGATGCCTTTAACAAACAAAAGTTTATTCTCTCGAAGTCTAATAAGCTAAAAGTCCAAATTTAGGGCACCAGCACCAGAAGAAGTCTTTCTCTCTCTGTTGACTCTGGAGGAAGGTCCTTGTCATCAATCTTCCCTTGGTCTAGGAGCTTTTTAGCACAGGAATCCAGGATCCAAACGATGTGCTGTGCTCCCAGCACTACTTTCTTGGTGGTATGAGGTCCCTCATGTCTCTCCGCTCACTTCTCTCTTCTATATCTCAAAAGAGATTGGCTTAAGACACAACGCAATCTTGTAGATTTGAGTCCTGCCTCATTAACATAACTCCCTCTAATTCTGTCTCATTAACATCATAGAGGTAGGATTTACAACACATAGGGAGAGCATAACATGACAAAATGGTGGACATCACATAATACTGGGAATCATGGTCTAGCCAAGTTGACATATATTTTTGGGGGACACAATTCAATCCATGGAAAGTACCATTGGTTCTTCATCATATACTACCTCCTGAAATGGTTGAATGTCAACCAGTTCTTTTTGGTAGTGACTATGTATTCCTTCCATCTTCTTCTTCTTTTTTTTTTTTTTAATTGTACTTCAGGTGAAGGCTTACAGAACAAAGAGTTTCTCATGAAACAGTAGTACACATATTGTTTTATGACATTGGTTAACAACCCCACAACATATC
>NW_004444192.1:849391-877333 GCF_000243295.1 Trichechus manatus latirostris
TTCCTGAATTCTTCCAATTTTTTGTCTGTATTTTCCATGAGTTTGTCTATTTTTTCCTCATGTTTGTCAGCTTTTTGCCTCAGCTCTTGGAGAATTCTGAGTATTAGAGATCTGAATTCCCTATCAGGTAGTTCTTGTACATTTTCTTCCACTGGACAGTCATCTGGTGTTTAATTTTGGATGCCTACTGGAACCATCCTGTCCTGTTTTTGTAAATGTTTTGTTATTGTCTGCTGTCTTCGGGGCATTCCATAGTTATTTTTCTCATTTATTGACTGTAGATTTATTTGTTTCATCCCTTTTTTTAAAAAAAATTTGACTATGTCTGAGCAGGCAGAATGTGTGTTCTTTTTTGTTTGCTCGTCTGTGGGCACAATACTTTTTGCCTCCTTCTCTAATTGGCAGGGTCAGTCACTCAGATATGGTATGGCAGGGCAGGTCTAGCTGAAGAGGAGTTACTGGGACAGGTTGTTTGTGGCACTTACTACAGCCACCAGGCCGGGTTGGTAATCAGTGCAGGGCAGGTTCCAGTAGGCCGTGCCTCTGCTGCTTGGTGGTGTGATGTTAAGCACACAGTGCAGGTAGGCAGGATGTAGCAGGGAGATTGTTATGTGTGGAGCTAAGATGGATATGGGAGAGAGGAAAGAGGAACAGGAGCCAAAAACATACAAAGAAACAAAAAAGAATACTAGTGGAGCTTGCCATTGGAGTGGAGAGATGAGGACTATGAAATGGAGAAAAACAGAAAGGGGAAGAGGAAGAAAAGAAAAGAATGAATAAATAAAAATTGGAAAGGTTAAAGAACCACAGAGTTCCCAGGGATCCCACCAGTGCAGCTATGAGGGCTGGGGAAGTCGCTCTCAGGTGTTGCAGTACAGCCTGGCTAGAAGGCATAGAGGTATACAACACCAGGTATTCAGGGAACAGAAAGAGAAGGAAGATATAGAGAAATGAGAACTGAGTAATGAATAAAGACAAAAAGGTAAAAAGAGGGTAAAGAAAACAAAACAAATTAAAAACAAAAAAAAGAACAAGAAAGGCCCCCCAAAAACACAGAGAAAAAAACCAACGAAAAAAGAAATGCCCTCAGGGATCCCTCCGCACATCTGTGCAAGCCAAGGGGGTAGTCTCCTTGCCACACAGCCTGGCCAGAAAGGGCTCCCAACTCAGGAAAAGGAAAAGAAAACAAACAAACGAACAAAAGCCGTGGGATCCCACCAGCGCGGCAGCCCAGACTGGGAAGCAGCTCCACACTCCTTCAGGAAGAAGCAAAGATGGCGCACGGAGCCACGTATTTGAGCGAAAGGAGTGGGAGGTGGTGAGAGGTAAGGAAGAAATCAAAAGAAGCAGAAAAAAAGCAACACCAGCAGCCAACAAATGGCACTCGGAGAGCCAGCTAGTGTGGGCTGGTGGAATCCAAGCAGCTGGTGTTTCTCGGACAAGAGACTGTGTCTGCGGGAAGCAGAGGGGGCCGAGTGTGGGTGAAGAAGGGTAGGGAGTGGGAAAGCATATATCACAAATTACCAGAGCTCTGCAGCCCCGCAGGAGGAAGGAAAGATGGTGCACGGAGCCAGGTATTTGAGCAAAAGGAGAGGGAGGTGGTGAGAGGTAAGGAAGAAATCAAAGGAAGCCGAAAAAAAGAAGACCAGCAGCCAACAAATGGCACTCAGAGAGCCGGCCCGTTCGGGTGTGTGCAATCCAAGCAGCTGGTGCTTCCCGGACAAGAGATTGTGGCCACGGGAAGCAGAGGAGGCCGAGTGGGGGTGAAGAAGTTTGGGGGGTGGGAAAGCGTATATTGCAAATTACCGGTTGTTTGATCTCCCACTGGAAGCTCCATGAAACTGCTTTCTCGTACCCCCTGTTTTCTGGGCTCCGGTAGGAGCCCAAGAAGGCAGATCCGCACTGCGTTAGCTGGTAGGGGACCTCTGCATTAATCTCTCCTTGCTCTCCGTTCTCTGTCAGTTTTATCACTCCATTTGGTGCTTGGCTGAGTTCTTTATCTCTTCATTTGATGTTTTAGGGTTTCAGGATTGTTATTTTCTCTGTTCAGCTTACTTTTTTGGATCTTTGCTGTGGCGGGTTGGTGTGGTGCTTCTGCCTAGAGTGCCATTTTGCCAGAAGTTCCTTCCATCTTTTTTTGGTGCTTCCAGCATCGTTTAGTATTTTCCCTGTAGAATCCTTCAGTATTGCAACTTGAGGCTTGAATTTTTTCTTAAGTTCTTTCAGTTTGAGAAATGCGTGTTGGTTTTCTAACTCCAGATCTTTGCACGTCATTATAATACTTTACTTTGTCTTGTCAGGCCACCCTTTGAAATCTTCCGTTCAGCATTTTTACTTCATCATTTCTTTCTTTCTTTTTAGCTACTCTATATTCAAGAGCAAATTTCAGAGTCTCTTCTATCTATTTTGGTCTTTTCTTTCTTTCCTGTCTTTTTAATGACCTTTTTGCTTTCTTTGTGTATAATGTCTTTGATGTCATCCCACAACTCGTCTGGTTTTTGGTCGTTAGTGTTCAATGCATCAAATCTGTTCGTGAGATGGTCTCTAAATTCCGGTGGGATATACTCAAGACCGTATTTTGGCTCTTGTGGACTTGCTCTAATTTACTTCAGCTTCACCTTGAACTTTTCGTATGAGCAATTGATGGTCTGTTCCATAGTCTGCCCCTGGATTTTTCTAACTTATGATACTGAGATTCTCCATTGTCTCTTTTCAGATGCAGTCCATTTGATTCCTGTGTATTCTATCTGATGAGGTCCACGTGTATTATCGCCTTTTATGTTGTTGGAAAAGGTATTTGCAATGAAGAAGTTGTTGGCCTTGCAAAATTCTATCGTGCGACCTTCAGTGTCATTTCAATCACCAAGGCCATATTTTCCAAGTAGCAGTCCTTCTGCTTTTTTTCCGACTTTTGCATTCCAATCACCAGTAATTATCAATGCATCTTGATTGCATGTTTTATCAATTTCAGACTGCAGAAGTTGCTAACAACCTTCAATCTCCTCATCTTTGGCATTAGTGGTTGGTGCAAAAATTTGAATAATTGTCGTATTAACTGGTCTTCCTTGTCGACGTAAGGACATTATCCTATCACTGACAGTGTTGTACTTCAAGATAGATCTTGAAATATTCTTTTTGATGATGATGACTGCAATGTCTTTCCTCTTCAATTTATCATTCCTGGCATAGTAGACCATATGATTGATTCAAAATGGCTAATACCTGTCCATTTCAGCTCACTAATGTCTAGGATATTGATATCTATGCATTCCATTTCATTTTTGATGATTTCTAATTTTCCTAGATTCATACTTTGTACATTCCATGTTCTTATTATTAATGGATGTTTGCAGCAGTTTCTTCTCATTTTGAGTCATGCCATATCAGCAAATGAAGATTCTGAAAGCTTGACTCCATCCACATCATTAAGGTCGACTCTACTTTGAGGAGGCAACTCTTCTCCAGCTGTATTTTGAGTGCCTTCCAACCTGAGGGGCTCGTCTTCTGGCACTATATGAGACAGTATTCCACTGCTATTCATAAGGTTTTCACTGGCTAATTTTTTTCAGAAGTAGACCACCAGGTCCTTCTTCCTAGTCTGTCTTAGTCGGAAGGCTGTGCTGAAATCTGTCCACCATGGGTGATCCTGTTGGTATTTGAAATACTGGTGGCATAGCTTCCAGCATCACAGCAACACACAAGCCACCACAGTATGAGAAACTGACAGATGCACAGGGAAATATGAACTTAGAAATAAAAATATGTTTATCTTTGTGATGTTTTCTCACCATTAACTATAAGTCATCAGAAACCTGCAAGTCATCTGAAAGTTTAGAAAATTTCCATCTTTAGAAATAGAAAAACAGAAGTATGTGAAGAATGTGGCAAACAATCTTTAAGTTGACTCTGCCCTTGCGTGTTGTGATAAAATATAACATATAGTTAATCATTGTCAGCTAGCCTCGAGACATAAGTAAGCTATAACCAACCTCCCTTATCTCCAACCTTGAAGATGCAACATTCGACTAATCTCTATCCTTGAGGAAAAGATGCAACAGTTGGCTAATCTCTAACCTTGGAAAGAAGATGTAACATACTGGTCTTTGACATCACACTGACCCTTATTGTGTGAAGCCACGGTGAGAAAATTATATGTAAACTATATACAACGGCTTACTCAGGGAAAGAAGGCAGAGGGACCTCTCCACCAAGATGTAGAGCCTGCTGAGACTCTGCCCACTGCCACCGCCCTTGGACTTTAGCTATGAGGTACCTCCACCAAGTTTGAGCCATGGTCAAACCTTCTTCCCAAGACCACTCATGAAAGGTAAATAAATGCCTGAAGTCTAAAGAGCTAGACTCTAACCACTGAACTAACATTGCAATTGTTAATTTTGATTCTCTGGTTCTAAATGAATGTCTTTTTTTTTTCTTTCTGTTATACCTAGATAACACCCACATTTATTTTTCTGAAAATGCATACGCATCCCTGCATACAGATACCCACGTACACATCTGAGAATGTAAGGCACCTGTGTGTCAGAGCTATGGCTCCAGGAAGGGCTGGATAAAATGAAAGTTGACATGAGCAAGCACAGGGTTAAATGAATGTCCTGAGGTCATATTTGTGTGCCTTGCTCTTATTTCCATGCTTTGCTATGACTAGTTTGCAATAAACAAAATGAGTTTATGCATGACAAACCTGAGTATTTCTTAACTTATTTTAAAATAAAATCTTACAGGTGACAAGCAAATTCAATAGAGAAAAGATAGTCTTTTAACAAATGAAACAACTGGACATCCATATGAAAACAAACAAACAAAACAACAACCCTCAAGCCTTACACAAAAATTATCTCAAAATGTAACATAGAATTAAATATAAGCACTAAAATGATAAAACTCCTAGAAAACATAGGAGAAGATCTCTGTGAACTTGGGTAAGACAGATTTTCTTAGGACACAAAAGCATGAATCATAAAAGGAAAAAAAAAAGGATAAATTCTATTTTACCGAAATTAAAAATGGCTTCTCTTCAATAGACACTATTAAGGAAATTAAAAAGAAAGCTACAGATTGGTAGAAAACTATTTGCAAAACACATATCTGATAAAGGATTTGAATCCTGAATTTGAAAGAATTACAACTCAGTAAGAAGACAAAGAACTCAGTACAGAAAATGGGCAAAAGATTTTAATAGACACTTCACCTAAGAAAATATGTGAATTTGAAATAAGCTTATGAAAAGGACTCTTAACATCACTAGTCATTGGGGAAACGCGCACTAAACCCACAGTGAGATACTACTAACACTCACTGGAATGGCTCCAATTAAAATTACTGACAATACCAAGTGTTGGCAAGGATATGAAGCAAATGGAACTCTCATACATTGCTGCTGGAGTACAAAATGGTATAGCGTCTTCGGAAAATAGGTTGGCAGTTTCTTAGGAAGTTAAATATACACGCACTATACAACTCAGTTTTAATTCAAGAGAATTAAAACCTATATTCACATTAAAGACTCGTACTGGAATGTTCAAAGCAGCTTTGTTCACGATAGCCTCTAACTGGAAACAACCCAAATGTCCATCAACTGGTAAATGGACAAAACCAAACTGTGGTATATCCACACAATAAAATATTACTTAGCCATAAAAAGGAACAAACTACTGATACATGCAACATGATGAATCTCAAAAGCATTATGCTCATTAAAAAAGCCATATATAAGTGACTACATACTGTATGATTTCATTTATATGAAATTCTAGAAAATGCAAAATTATAATGACAGAAAGCGCTATGGTTGCCAGGGGTCAGGGATGAAAGGAGGGGACTGACTGCGAATGGGCATGATGGAGCTTTTTGTAATGACGAAAATGTTCTACAACACGATTGCGGTAGTGGTTGCAGGACTGTAAGCATTTGTTAAAACTCATTTAATTGTACACCTAAACTGGTAAATTTTATTGTACATACATTCCTCTTGAATAAAACCAACAAAGAATGTTGCTTTGGGGCCCCTCCTCCTCTTTTTATTTGTTAAGTTTGAATTCTCTCTAGAATTGCACGTAAAAGTCTGTAAGAGTTTTCCCTTGTATTTGTTTTGGACTGGTTCCAGGAGTTTCTCAGAATTTCTGCTGCACTGATGGCACCCTTTCTAATTTTCTAGCGTTGGTAAGGATTACAAAAACCAACCAATCAACCACCCATATCATTTCCAGGGGTTTGTGATAGGAGGAGACATAAACACATGCAGGGCTGGATTAAGGCATGTGAGGGCCCTAAATTCTGATAATCTGTGGTGCCCCTCCTCTGCTTACTCACGCATTCAAACGG
Source organism: Trichechus manatus latirostris (assembly GCF_000243295.1). Taxonomy (NCBI): domain Eukaryota; kingdom Metazoa; phylum Chordata; class Mammalia; order Sirenia; family Trichechidae; genus Trichechus; species Trichechus manatus. Next base: position 855,734 of record NW_004444192.1, read on the forward strand.
GATATGAGTTACACACACACATATATTTGCTGGCCATCCTGGCTGGAGTTGTTGGATCAGCATATGTGGATGTACAAGATGGTTCTCTCAAAATGGATCAGAGGCCTGTTATCTATCAATATAATCCATCCCTTGCCCAGTAGCAGCTCATGTTGGATCCAGTTGCGTATTAGGTAAATGTAACAAGAGTTAGCCTCAAGAGCCCACCCCCACCTCGTTTATTAGAAATAAATAGTATATTCTCAAGAAAACTGCTGAGATAAAGAGTTTCAATCACGTGGGAGGGGACTGTAGGAGACAGATGTTAACAAAGGTGTTGAAGTGGTAGGGGACTCATAGCTTAAACAACCTTTTGAGTAGGTGCCCACATGTCCTCTGTGAATCTTATTTCCATTCGGCACATTCTCATGCGCTGGAGCTGGTTCAATTTTATTTAATGCCCCGCCAGTTCCCTTCCACTGTGGCATTTGCTTTTCCTTGTGTCTAGTTGCTGGGCATCTATGAGTCTTTGCTTCGGACAATTGGTGCCTGTTTTGTTGATGCCCTAAGCACCTGCTTACCTTGCTTATTGGGTAATCCGTCCCTGAATACATGTATTCAGTTTGCTTTTAGTTCCACAATATAGTCTCTCAATGTTTTAGGAGACAAGGCCTTCCTTCAAAATAGTGGAATTATAAGTGAGTAAAAGGAATTTGGTAACTTTAAGGGAAACACCACTATAAGTAATTCAGTTTTTTGTTAGGATCACTAGGTCTATCCTTTCTTGGCCGGCTACAGAGGTTTGCTTTTTATTTCTCTCATCCATATTGCCATTTAGGCCAACCAGAGGCAATTTTTTACTTTGGAGTCTAAGTCAGGTTAACTTGACGTTTAAGATTTAAGATGTTAAGATTTAAGACTGAACCCGTTCCATGGATGTGGGAAATCTAGTGCCCCTCTCAGTATCTCTGGAAGTACTTGGGCTTCATACCTGCCAAGTTTCTGTATTTGCTGAATTCTTTTTAAAAATCTTATTGTTGTACTTTAAGTGAAAGTTTACAATTCAAGTTAGTCTCTCATACAAAAATTTATACATACATTGTTACGTGACCCTAGTTGCTCTCCCTATACTGTGACAGCACACTCCTCCTTTCCACCTCTGATTTCCCGTGTCCATTCAACCAGCTCCTGACCCTCTCTGCCTTCTCATCTCACTTCCGGACAGGACCTGCCCATTTAGTCTCATGTATCTACTTGAGCTAAGAAGCACACTCTTCACAAGCATCATTTTATGTCCCATAGTCCAGTCTAATCTTTGTCTGAAGAACTGGCCTTAGGAATGGCTTTAGTTCTGGGTTGACAGAGAGTCCGTGGGCCATGCGCTCTGGGATTCCTCCAGTCTCAGTCAAAGACGATTAAGTCTGGTCTTTTTTTACTAGAATTTGAGTTCTGCACCCTACTTTTCTCCTGCTCCATCAGGGACTCTCTGTTGTGTTCCCTGTCAGGGTGGTCATTGGTGGTAGCCGGGCACCATCTAGTTCTTCTGGTCTCAGGCTGATGAAGTCTCTGGTTTATGTGGCCCTTTCTGTCTCTTGGGCTAATACTTTCCTTGTGTCTTTGGTGTTCTTCATTCTCCTTTACTCCAGGTGATCTGGACCAATAGATACATCTTAGTGGCTGCTCGCTAGCTTTTAAGACCCCAGATACCACTCACCAAAGTAGGATGCAGAACGTTTTCTTAATAAATTTTGTTATGCCAATTGACCTAGATGTCCCCTGAACGTATTTGCTGAATTCTTGATTTCCTATGCATTTAACCTCTTACATGTGAAGTCCACCCCTCCCACCTTTTGTACCATGTCAAACCTTCCGGACATTACCTCAATTCTTTTACTGCCCTAATTAGCACTGACCCAAGGCTGTCACACATTTGAAGGAACATTGGGAGTAAGAGTGGAAGCATGAATCTTAAATTGAATATTAGCTGCTTCTTAAAGGTTTTTGGGCATTCCTGCCACAGGGAAATTTTCATGCATTATCTACCTAAGAGCCCTTGTGGTGCAATGGTTAAGCACTTGGCTGTTAACCAAAAGTTCAGCGGTTCGAACCAAGAACCCACCAGGCTCTCCACGAGAGAAAAGACTTGGCAGTCTGCTCCTGTGAAGATTATAGGAAACCATATGGGGCAATTCTACTCTGTCTTATAGGGTCTCTATGAGTCAGAATCGACTTGATGTAAGACAGCTATTTAACTTAGCTTCCATTGTTTTACCCATGTTCTGGATACCTTCTTTCTCTTCTGTATCCTCATCTTTGCTCAGGATCCTCACCCCTCATTTCTATTCATTTTGTTGTTGTTGTTTTTATACAAGGCTAAGCAGTTTAACTGTCTCATAGTCTCATCTTATATATGAAGAAAGCAAAGGGTCATTAAAAAGACAGGAAAGACCAAAATGGATGTCAGAAGAGACTCTGAAACTTGTTCTTGAACATTGAGTAGTTAAAGTGAATGGAAGAAATGATGAAGTAAAAGAGCTGAACAGAAGATTTCAAAGGGAAGCCTGAGAATTCAAAGTAAAATATTATAATGAAATGTGCAAAGATCTGGAATTAGAAAACAAAAAGGGAAGAACACGCTCAGCATTTCTCAAGCTGAAAGAACTGAAGAAAAAATTCAAGCCTTGAGTTGCAATACTGAAGGATTCTATAAGGAAAATATTAAATGATGCAGGTAGCATCAAAAGCAGATGGAAGGAATACACAGAGTCCCTGTACTAAAAAGAAGGGTCAATGTTCAACCATTTCAGGAGGTAGCGTATCATTGAGAACCAATGGTACTGAAGGAAGAGGTCCAAGCTGCACTGAAGGCATTGGCAAAAAACAAGGCTCCAGGAATTGATGGAATACCAATTGAGATGTTTCAGCAAACGTACAGCGCTGGAGGTGCTCACTTGTCTATGCCAAGAAATTTGGAAGACAGCTACCTGGCCAACTGACTGAAAGGGATCCATATTTGTGCCCATTCCAAAGAAAGCTCATCCAACAGAATGTGGAAATTATCAAACAGTTTTACTAATATCACATGCAAGTAAAATTTTGCTGAAAATCATTCAAAAATGGTTGCCGCAGTATATCGATAGGGAACTGCCAGAAATTCAAGCTGGATTCAGATGAATTATTGAGTTTATTAGGAAAAAAAGGTGATGGACGATTACCCCTTCTGGCCAAAGAGGATGATAGATGATGCCTCCCTCTTCTTAGAGATAACTTTCTAAGGCTTTTTGTTTGTAAACAAATAGAAACTTCTGAAACAAAAGGCAGATTGGGGAGTATATCAAATTGACAGTTTATACAAAACCGTTATGTTTTCAGTACAGTAGCAACACACAATATTCTATTAAATGTAAAATACCACAAGACCTATTAACTGGACAGTGGAGAGAACTTATCAGATCTTGAGAATATTCAAAACTTCAGTTTAAAAACTGGAATCTTAGTTTTTCAATTAAACTTACATTTTTTTTAAATTGGTAAACCATATTTGGTAAGAATCTTCCATTAAACAGAATATTTAATTAACTGTAACACCCAACATTTGATTATATCAGTTTATATCTATAACCAAAATTGGGATATTACATCTATTAAGTTTCCTATTTTCTACCAATACAGAGGAGAAACTGGTTTTAGGGAAATAAATGTCATTGGGACATACTCTCTGTTCCTCATCTCTGTACACTGGTTTCTTTTGTAACAAAGTGGGAACCTGTTCTCCAGCAGCTCTGGGATGGCATCCTTAGAGCCATGTAGTCAGACAAGAGGTAAGACTCATCTCCCAACTCCACAGAGAATAGACATGGAGAACTTTCTAAGAGCTCTAAATGAAGATTTCACAAACAGGATGAGAAGACTAACTTGAAAGATAATTCTTACCAAATTAATTTATAAGTATAATGCAATTCCAACCAAAACCTCACTTAAATCTTTTGGTAACTTGAAAAATAAAGTCTAAACTTCATCAAGAGGTTTCCAGAATACCAAGCTTAAAAAAAAGGAATAGTAAAGGGAATTTGCCCTATTGGTGATTAAAACGCATTATAAAGTGATAATAATTATAACGGTGTTATGTTGATGGAAGAAATGACAAGTCAACTGGACACAACACACACATGCAGATATGTGCATAGTAAAAGGAAGGAACCCAAACCAATGGGTGGAAATGGACTAACCAATAAAGGGTGCTGGGAAATTAACTATATGGGAAATAAATCATGCTAGATCCTTACATCACATTTTATTCCCAAATAATGTCCAAATGAAGTATAAAACAAAGCATCAAATAAATTTGACAACATACAAATGTACAACTTAAATGTCAAAAAAATTACACACAAAATTAAAAGGCAAACAAAACTAGGAAAACATTCTTAAATTGATGAACTGTTACTATAATGTATAAGAATACTTAATGTTTATTAAATGAAGTGTCTGTATTAATTAAATGTTACTTTTATGAAGTCATTAGAAAAAAAGGATAGTAACCATTCTAGAGATATACTATTAAAAGGTAATTAATACTACTACCTTATTGAAAACAGCAAATGATTTTGATTGGTCATTCATAGTTCAGTATTAGATAATTTTATTTTCATTATACTTATAACAAGTGTAAAGCAAACACACACAGAATTAAGGCTCATACATTTTTCAAAAATTAAATCTGTTAACTTCAAAAGTGGTCATTCTATCTTATGTCCTCACTTAGATTCTGTGTGAATAGCTTGACCCAAATCACTTAGGTTTCTCTGTATTAATTGTAGTTGCTGGTATAACTTAAAAAAACAAAACTAAAAAATGTCACTCACCTGATATGAAAATTAACCACATAGAATGAGTTCAATAATGTTCTGAATTTAATAAAGAACTGATTTAACTCTGCTCAGGAACTATAAAGAACTGAACATTCTTATCAATGGAAAAATAAGAACTCAGAATATACTTTGGCTTAAAAATTAGTTCAATCTTCAAGATGCTGATGAGAAAGGGAGCCCTGGTGGCGCAGTGGTTAAGAGTACAGCTGCTAACCAAAAGGTTGGCAGTTCAAATCCAACAGCCGCTCCTTGGAAACCCTTTGGGGCAGTTCTACTCTGTCCTAAAGGGTTGCTATGAGTCGGGATTGACTCGACAGCAATGGGTTTAACGGGATGAGAAAGTATGAATAGCAACTAAAAAGATAAATAAGTGCATTCAATGAGAATTTTTATTTCAATTATCCACAAAACAATATTACAATACTTTATAAAAATATTAAGTTTTAGGCTACCATTATTCATTTAAAAAAGTGTTTTTGCTAGAAGGCTGTTTTTGCCAACTTCCATTTTTGGTAAGGGTTAAGTTCTGCATTGATACTGAAGATGAAAAGCTGTTCAAAAAAATCTTCAGATGTACAAAGTTGTTTATTTCTCTTGGCGATTTAAAAATACATAACCACTTAAACTCAATGCACATTTAGTGTTTTATTTCCTTACTACACAATTGTTATTACAAGGAACTGTGCCACTTATTTCAAACCTAATGAATTCCATCAACTTTTCATGGCTTATTTTTCTTAACAGCATTAGTACATAAACATAATTTTGTTCTCTTTTTTAAAATGCTTAGAAAAATTATAATATCAGTTCACATAAAGCCCTTTAAAAATCTGATGTCACACGCTGTAGATGTTAAGGGTAAATAATGATGACACTCTCCTCAGAAGATCCTCTTGGCAGAGGGATTCAATACTAAGCAGGTTACGTAAACATAAGAAACAATCACAATTTTTAGTACCAGAACTGTTGCCAACTTGCACGAAATTCATTTGTCACATTTTAAAATGGTCTGAGTTTCGACACAGATACTATGGCACAGAATTTTCAATTTTATGATTAAATCAAGTAAGTGATGGTAGATAAAAATTACATTCCTAAAATACAGGGACCAGATGTTATTGCTTTATTTAAGTGTGACTATAAAATACAGTATTTAAAAACATAAATATCAGACTTTTATTTATCAGATTCAGTTTTTCCTTTGCTATCCACTTAAACCAGTAATGCTGCTATTCAAATTTGTACTTTGGAATTTCTTTCTGTGTTAGTCATAAAAATCAGTCTTTATGTTTCACTTCTGCACTTTAAATGGGCAAAAATTATCTGTTATTATTCTAAGTTTTCCTCCCCAAACCAACTATATTCTAAAATGGAAAAAATGCTCACCAGTAAGCATATTTAAAAAGTGAATGTAGATTCAAACAGGAATTTGAAAACTAGAGTTCTAAAAATGCTCTGAGTAAAAGCTGTATCACTGTACTAAGTGTGAAAACTTCACTATTTTGAGGATGTCCACTCAGTGTGTGTTGGGAAAAATTAGTTTTATATTTTTACCTTGTAACTCTTTAAAGTCTTAGAATACATAACTGAGGAGTGCCAGCAAAGCCATCTGATCACTCTATGACATCAACAGTAAACATTCCATTCCATCCCCCACCTGTAAAACTCTCCCATTTTTCTCTTCTCATATCTCTTTTAAATACATTTTCCTCTCTGTTAGTCTATATTCAGTAACAGCAAAAGTGCATCCAAGTCCCTGATCTAGTGCTGTTTTGTATTTGTGGCACCCATTACCATAAAGACATATTAGCAACATCTCACAGTACCAAGTCTCTTTTTTTTTAAAGAGGACTGTTTAAATGCTGGGTCATGCTTTTCATGCTATTTAAAGATTTAAAGTTTTCCCCTTGGATTGGATAGTATAATTTCAATTATATATTGGCTTTTATTTGTTTTAATCAATGCAACCTTATAAAAGATCAACTCACTTTCTAATTACCTTCATTATTCTAAATTGAACTATTCAGAAAATGATTAAAGTGAAAATTTTCTTATTCTACTTTCCGTTCCATGAATATGAGTATTAACATAATACATTATACTTTCAAATTCCACTCGAGGTCTAACATTTAATCAAGTTTTAGATGCTATTTATATTCCTTTTTGCTTCTGTAAAACTTGGCCCATTTCCATGCAAAAGGAGGCATATATTAAAACTGCATACTAACTGTCCAACTTAGAAAAAACTTTTGAGAATAATGAATGCCAGAAATTTTTAAAAACTGGAATGGAATTACTTGGTCCCATGAAATTTCTTAATTTTAGGTTTTATTATGGTACGGAGCCCTGGTGGCATAGTGGTTAAGAACTCAGCTGCTAACCAAAAGGTCAGCAGTTCAAATCCACCAGTTGCTCTTTGGAAACCCTATGGGGCAGTTCTACCCTGTCTTATAGGGTCGCTATGAGTCAGAATTGACTCAATGGCAACGGGTATTGTTTATATTACAGTCTAACTTTTTGTCTCCCAAGTTCTGTCTAGAATGATAATTTCCCTTAACAATTCCGAGTTGGGGAAGAAACAGTAGCATTGTTGCTCTTCATTGTCAAGCTATCACTTACACTGTCATAAACAGCTCAGCTCTACTTTGTTTGGACCCTGAAATAAGTTGGAGAATTCATCACTGGTACTTTAGAGTTTAACATTTGGGGAAAAAAAGAAAAAGTGGTTTTGTGCAACCATGTCTGGAATTCCAGTTTACCATAAAAAACATGCAGCGTAAAGAAGATTTTCTTCTTTTGACTCCTGTACATTAAGTGAGGAACTCTACACAAGTTCTTTCCATTTTGGCAGATTTGTGCATATAAAACAGGTTACTTGACTTATAAATTTTCTCCTGGCTGGTACTGTGGCTCTGTAGCAGTGAAGTAGTCTTCCAAGAAAGACTGAATATATTCAAATGTTGGCCTTTCATCTGGGTCCTTCTTCCAACAAAGATTCATCAATTCATGTAGGGACTCTGGACAGCCCTGAGGGCAAGGCATCCTATATCCTCGTTCCACCTGTTCCAGCACTTCACGGTTCACCATACCTGACACACAAGATTCAAACATTAAAAAACAACAACCACAACCACCGCTAGCGAAACAGAACAAATCCCCTAGCTTCTAACTGACTTGAAGAAAAGCTGGTTTAGTGAAATGATTCTTTCAACAAAGAAGCAACAAAATTTAAAAGGCACAGTATATCAAGAAAGACTTATAAAATGCTAATTTGTGTTTCAACATGTCTTACTTATTTATTCCACCTCAAATCTTACTTTTAACACAAATGTCTTTCAAAGCCAACTCCATTATAAGAATGTAGGGTGTCCCTTTGAGATACTGATACTTCTTAATATTAACAGCTAGCTATGACCAAAATTGGACAAATGAAGAACAGTGGCAAGACAGTGTCTGAAAGAACTTTGAAGCAGGAATTCAGAAGTAAAGAGTCCTAGTCCTGCTTTTGCCAAATATACTAACTACGTAACTTTGTATCGAGTCACGTTCCTGAAAAAGCTCCCCTTACTCCTTTGTAATTTTCCCTATTTCCCCTCCCTCATCAGCATCTCACCCTGTGTTATCACAGGCCATAAACATTTTCTTCCCTACGCTGTATCATGGAGCCCTCAACGCCATTCTTCCCATCTCCTACACCAACTTCTCTGCCTGTTGAATAGTCGGAGCCACCCTCATATTTCCCACAATCTTGAATCAACCATCAATGATTTTTCTTCATTGACTATGATTCCCTCAAGCCAATGTAATGGAGCTAAATCATTATTTCTATTTTTAGTTATGATACGTTCTGAGAAATATATCTTTTTTATTTACTAAAAAAGGAAACTACATAACTATTACTCCGGGGCCCAATACTTGAAATTTTATCTAAGTAGGTGGTAACATCTTTATAAGTGAAATCCAGCACATTTTGCAAACCACAGAAATATAACCAGATGTTGTCAGGGATGGGCAAAAAGCAGCAAGGGGATTAATATTCAGTGAGGATTTACTATAATGGAGGTTCTTTTATTTATCACTCTTAAGCTTTTGTTCATAACCTTTGTTATGCTTTTCTATTATTTTAATTGATTGTTAAGATTGATTAATCTAAATAAGCCTAAGCCTGACAAAATTAACTTCTGATTATCAAAATCTGACCATTCAGAATTTTCTGATAATCCAAACTATTATTTTATGCCAATAGTTATGAAATTAAAATATGGCAGAAATGTAGTAGTAGAAGTACTCTATGTCTTCAGGATGAGAAAAGTTACCCTAAAGGGAACTAATTATTAAGGAAATTTCTGAGCTTCAAAATAGATAGAACTTTCTTAGCAGAGCAGAAAGTCAGGTTTCTCTCCTCTACTCCCCAGTAGAAAAGGAGATCAATTCTAAGATTGTCCGTACTTAACATCACATGGTAAATATTAGCACTCTATCAATAAATTTAAACACTGCATACCTGTTTGAATCTGCCAAGGTTAATGTCCCAAAATAAGACTAGTAACAGCTTGCTGTTGCTTTGCAATGGATAGCCCTGCTGTGAGACGAGCCTGTAGCTGTTGGTTTTTTGTTACCTGTGTAAAGTTCTTTCAGAATCCTCTTGAAACCATCGAAGACAGATAATTATGTTTATATAGGATAGCTTTTAGTTCTTTAAAAACTGGCAATCTACAAATTGTTTATATTCTGACTCTCATCTGAATATTTACCTAGAGTATCTCAATCCTATTAATTTTTGTTTTGTATGAGTTGAAGCTATGTAGCCACAAATTTTTAATTTTTGTGTTTCCATGTTTAATTGGCCCTTTATCATTATGAAATGTTCCTCTTTGTCTCTAGTAATATTCTTGCCTTAAAGTCTACTGTTGAATAGGCTTTTTAAAAAAAAAATATTTTTACTGTGTTTTTGGTGAAACTTTACACAGAAAATTAAGTTCCCATTTGACAATTTCTATACAAACTATTCAGTGACATTAGTTACATTTTTCACAATGTATCAACATTCTCTTTGTGTTCTGGTTGTTCCATTTCCAGTACCCTAGTTTCCCCGCCCTCTTATCTTCTCATCTTTGCTTTAGAGTAACTGTTGACCTTTTGGTCTCATACAGATGGTTTTTTAGTAGAGCTGCATATTTATGAGTAATATCCTTCATTTTGTGTGCCACTCTTGTTTTGGTAAAAGGTGATCTCAGGGGGTTAGTTTCGGTTCAAGGTTTAAAGAGTGTCTCAGGGTGATAGTCTCTGGGCGTCCTCTGGTCTCAACTGGTCCGGTTAGTCTGGCCTTCATCTAGTTCTTCTGGTCTCAGGGTACATGAGGCCGTGGCTTGTGTAGGTTATTAGCCTTGTAGACATGTTTTTTCTCTGAGACTTTGGTTTCCTTCTTACTCTTTTGCTCCTGACGAGTAGAGACCAACAGTTCTATCTTAGATGGCCAACTCACAGCTTTTATGACCCTAGACACTACTCACCAAACTAGGATGTAGAACAATAATTTTGTGAACTATATTGTGCCAACTGAGTTTTCCCATAAGACTAAGATCTAAGCCTTCAAACCTAGAAAATCAGTCTTGTAAGGTGTTATGTCTGAGAAATATCTGTAGTTGTGTTTTCTATGAATATATGCGCCTGCACACACATATCTGTACTTACACACACATACAGATACTTCTGTCTGTGCACACGTATGTACCTATCCATATACCTCTATGCCAGTACATGTACATATGTGACCATACACTCTTTTTTTTGGTCTTTGTTGGAGTTGTTGCCAAATTACGTATGTTAAATTCTTTAGTACAAGCATCCTTTTCTCTTGAGTGCTTCTCAGTGACATCATTTACTCTGGTCAAGCTGTACTCACTACACCAACATTTGTTGCCACTTTTCCCATCTCCAAAAATAAGTATCTATGATCTAGAGTATGATTCCCCCACCACCCAAAACAGGCTTTCTTTTGGCTTGTATATTTTCCATCCTTTTAATTTCAATCTCTTTGTGTCCTTATACTTAAAATGAGGAGCCCTGGTGCTGCAACGGTTAAAGCGCTTGGCTGCTAACTGCAAGGTTGCCGGTTTGAACCCACCAGCGGCTCCACAGAAGAAAGATGTGACAGTCTGCTTCCATAAAGATTACAGCCTTGGAAACCCTATGGGGTAGTTCTACTCTGTCCTATAGTGTTGCCGTAAGTTGGAATCGACTCGATGGCAACATGTTTATACTTAAAATGGGTCTCTTATATATAGTATTTGTGTGTATTTAAAATCCAGTCTTATCTCTGTCTTTTAACTGGAGTGTTTAGTGCACTTACAGGCACTGTAATTATGGATATAAAACCAAAACCAGTTGTCGCCGCTTCATGGTGACCCCATGTGTGTCAGAGTAGAACTGTGCTTCATAGGCTTTTCAATGACTGATTTTTCGTAAGTAGATCAGGCCTTTCTTCTGAGGTGCCTCTGGGTGGACTCGAACCATCAACTTTTTGGTTAGCAGCCAAGTGTGTTAACCACTTGCTCTACCCAGGGATTCCAATTATGGATATAAACCCATTGCCATCGAGGTGATTCCAACTCATAGCAACCCTATAAGACAGAGTAGAACTGCTCTGTAAGTAAGGCGCAGCTGGTGGATTTGAACTGGTGACCTTTCGGTTAGCAGCCGTAGCTTTTAACCACTGCCCTACCAGGGTTTAACTCTACCATCCTGTTTTTTAAGTAGTATTTGTCTCATCTGTTCCTTGTTCTAAGTTTTCTTTTTTTTTTTTTTAAGTTTACCCTCTTATAATTCTTTTAGCGCTTATCCTCGACATTACAGTATTCTTCTTTGACTTATTATACTCTAAGTACTTTTACCACTTCCCAAACAAACTGAGAAGTTCACCTGTTACTTTCTTACCCCCTCTACTCTCTGTTGTTATTGTCTTAGTTTTCTTTCATGTACATTATAAATTTGCTAAGACATTTTTATTGATGGTGTTTTAAATAGTCACTATTCATTTATATTTACTCTGTCTGGTGCTTCTCATATCCTTCCTGCAGTTCTGTGCTTCCATATACGATCATTTCCTTTTAGCTTGAAGAACTCCCTTTTGTATTTCTTGTAGTGTAGGTGCACTTGTGACAAATTTAGATTTTTTTTTTTTTAAATATGAAAGTACCTTTTTTCATTTATGAAGAACATAGAATGCTAAATCAACAGCTTTTTCCCCAGCACTTTAAAGACATCATTTCATTTTCTGGCTTTCACGTGCTGTTGGAAAGTTAGCTGTCAGTTTAACTGTTGCTCCTGTGAAGATAGTATACCACCTTCCTCTGGCTGGGTTTTTTTAAAATTTATTTATAATAATATTTTATTGGGTTTTTGGTGAAAAGTTTACACAGCAGTTTAGGTTCCCATTCAACAATTTCTATGCAAGCTGTTCAGTGACATTGGTTACATTCTTCACAATGCATAAACAGTTTCACTTCCATTCTGGTTGTTGGTTTCCATTAATCTAGTTTCCCCGCCCCCTTACGTTCTCATCTTTGTTTTAAAGTAATTGTTGACTGTTTGGTTTCATATAGGTGATTTTTTAAAGGAGCACAGTACTTATGGGCAATATCATTATTTTTTCAACCAATTTGTCATTTAGCTAAAAGGTAACCTCGCGGTTTAGTTTCAATTCAAGGTTTAAAGAGTTATCTCAAGGCAATAGTCTCGGGTAGGCTTCTAGTCTCAACCAATCCAGTAGGTTTTTGTTTTGTTTTTTTAAATTTGAGGCTGTTCCACATTTTTCTCCCGTTCCATCAGGGTCCATGTATTGTGGCCCTGATTAGAACAGTCGTAATGGTAGTCAGGCACCATCTAGTTCTTCTGATCTCAGGGTTGATGAGGTCATGGTTCGTATAGACTATCTGTCCTGTAGGCTAGCTTCTTCTTCGAATCTTTGGTTTCCTTCTTTCTCTTTTCCTCCAGACAAGGAGAGACCAACTGTTGTATCTTAGATGGCTGCTTGCAAACTTTGAAGACCCCAGACACTACTCACCAAACTAGGATGGAGAACAGCAATCCAGTCCCATGAGGTGTTTGGTTATGTCTATGAAGTATGCGTAACTGTGCCCCCTGTGTGCTTTATTATATATATGAATATATGTGCATACATTCACACAGATGCATATACATATACATACACCTATACAGACACACCCATGTATACATACTTATACACATAGATGCCTACATACATTATCTACCCACACATATATTTTTGGTTGTTTTTACTATTGCTTCAAAATTATGTATGCCATAGCATTACCAGCAGGGGCTTTTTTGTTGTGTACTTTTTAGTGACATCATTTACCTTCATCAAGCTGTGTACACATCACCCTTGTTTGGTGTTACCTTTCCCATCACCAAAACTAACAAGGGTCTCCTATCTAGAGAGTAAATCTACCTCCCCCCGATCCCTGGTAATGACTAATGAACATTAGTTTCTGTATATTTACTTGTTCATGTCCATTTCATAAAAGTGAGAACATACAATATATATATGTATTTTTGTGATTGACTTATTTCATTCAACATAATGACCTCCAAGTTCATTTATGTTCCACGATGTTTTGGGAACTCATTTTTCTTTAACGCTAAGAAGCATTCCATTGTATCAATGTACCACATTTTACTTATCTATGCATCTGTTGATGGGTACTTAGGTTGTTTCCATCTTTTTGCTATTGGGAATAGTGCTGCAGTGAACACAGGTGTGCATATGTCTGTTCATGTCACTACTGAATCCCTAGGGTATATATCTAGGAGTGGAATTGCTGGGTCATACAGCAGCTCTACCTCTAGTTTTTTGAGAAACTGCTAGACTGTTTTCCACAATGGCTGTATCATTTTGCATTCCCACCAACAATAGATGAAGGTTCCAATTTCTCCACATCCCCTCCAACGTTTTTTTTTTTTTTAATCTTGGCCATCCCAGTGGGAATGAAATGGTATATCACTGTGGTTTCTGATTTGCATTTCTCTGATGGTTAATTATATTGAGAATCTTTTCATGTGTCTGTTGGCATTTGAATATCTTCTTTGGTGATGTGTTTGTTCACATCCTTGCCCAGTTTTTGACTGGGTTATTTGTCTTTTTGTTGTTAAGTTGTGGAAGTTTTCTGTATATTTTAGATATTACACTCTGATCAGTTATATCATTCCCAAAGATTTTTTCCTAGTCTATAGATTTGGCTGCTTTTTATAATTTTTTATATATAATTTTTAATAATTTGATCATGATATGCCTCCTTGAAGTTCACTGTTTTTTTTAATTTATCTTGCTTGATAGTCTCCTGAGTTGACTGAATCTGTGGGTTAGTGTCTTTTATCAGGTTTGGAAAGTTTTCAGCCATCATTTTTTCAAAGAATGCTATTGTTCCATTCTCTGTCTTGTTACCTTCTGGGACTCTTTAAATTACATATAAATAAGATCTTTTGACTAAGTATCCCATTTGCTTCATTCTGTTCTGTTTTTTCCATTCTTTTTTTCTCTGTGGATTACTTTGGATGTTTTCTGTTAATGGTCTTTGAATCCACTAATCCTGTCTTCTGATGTATACATCTAATGAGTTCTTAATTTCATATACTGTGTTTTGCAGTTCTAGAATTTCCATTTGATTCTTTTTTATAGATTCCAATTCTGCTGACAGTCTCCATTTTTCATCTGCTTTGCCAAACTTTTCTTCTATTTAAATATTGTTATTTTAAAGTCCTTGTCTGCTAACTGCAAGATCTTGATCATCTCTGTGTCTGCTACTACTAACTTTTAACTCTTGATTACCAGTTATCTCTTCCTCTTCTTCACATGTCTAGTAATTTTTAATTTTATGTTAGACGTTATAAATCACACACTGTAGATTAGGTGGATCATGTTATTTTTTCTCTAAAGAGTGCTAAGTTTTATCCCACTAGGTAATTAAATAACCAGCAGATCACCTAGATCTTGTCAAAGCTTGGTTTTAGGTTTTGTTATTGCAAGTCTATTTCAGTTTTTCCCTTTTTCCTAGAGCATGGCCTTTCTAAGGGTCTAAAAAAAGTCTATTCAGCAAGGTCTCAGCACCTTGGCTGGACAAGAACATCCCAGCACTCTGTGTAGCCTGTGAACTCTGCTCTGCTCCCAAACCTCCTTAGTGGCTATTCTCTGTCAGGCCTCCCAGAATGCATATGCACATTAGGAGTTAACCAAGGTCCTGAGGGGATTTTTTTTTTTTTTTTTGGAGGGGGTGGTTTATGTGATTATCTATTTTTTCCCCTAAACTTTATTTATTTTGTTGTTGATGAGAATATACACAGCAAAACATATACCAATTCAACAGTTTCTACATGTACAATTTAGTGATGTTGATTATTCTTCAAGTTGTGCAACCATTCACACCCTCCTTTTCTGAGTTGTTCCTCCCCCATTAACATAAACTCACTGCCCTCTAAGGTTCCTATGTAATCTTTTGAGTTGCTGTTGTCAATTTGATCCCATATAGATAGTTCTTAAAAGAGCATAATGCTTAAGGCAGGCCTTTTTTTTTTACTAGCTAAGCTATTGTTCGGTTTTAAGATGACTTCAGGAGATATTTCTGGTTTATGGTTTAAAGATTATCTCAGGGCAGTAGTTTCAGGGGTTCATCCAACCCCCATGGCTCTAGAAAGTCTACAGTCCATGAAAATTTGAAATGCTGTTCTGCATTTTTCCCCCTTTGATCAGGATCCTTCTATGGAATCTTTGATAAAAATGTTCAGTAATGGTAGCTGGGCACCATCCAGTTCTTCTGGTCTCAGGGCAAAGGAAGCAGTTGTTCACAGAGGCAATTAGGCACACACTCTATATCATCCTCCTATTCTTGACTCTCCTTCTCCCTCTGTTATTCCAGGTGAATAGAGACCAATTGTTGTGCCTTGGACGGCAGGTCATAAGCTTTTAAGACCCCAGGCAATACACAATGAACTAGGATGTAGAACAGAAGTACTAAACACGTTATTAGGCCAATTAACTAGGATGTCCCATGAAACCATAACCCTAAACATCCAAACCAAGGAACCAAATCCCATGAGGTGTTTGGCTGTACATAAGCAGCCTCAGCAGCTGCTACTTTTTTTTTCTTCTGGTCATTGTAAATATACTACACACACTTTGCCAACTCAACTTTTTACAGGTGTACAACTTTTGGACAGCAATTACAATAATCAGCTGCGCAACCCTACCCTTAATCAATGTGATTTTCCATCACTGTTAACCCTTCTTCCCCCTTCCTCCTGCTAAGGAGAATTTTAAGCTAAATTTTTGTACTCCTTCCCTGTGACTCCTTCCTTGCTGGGGCCCTGCTCTCCAGATTCCAGCACCTTGGCAGCTGAACGCAGATCTCTGACTCCTTTGCCCAGTGAGATTGCTGTTTTCCTCTTGGCTTTATTGCCCTCTACTGTTTAGAAAATGCCTTCAGGGAAAAAGCTGAGGTAAAGGTTGGGTCCATCTCTTGTGCTTGCCCCATCTCAAGGACTGTGACCCTTTTTGGTTGCCGTATAATGAATGCCAAAGCAGTTGTTTTACAGATTTTAATTTTTGTAGTTATTTGTAGTGGGATAGTAAGTTGGATACTAGCCATTCCATTGTGGCGAAAACTGGAAGTTCCTCATGGTTATAAATTTAAAGTGAAACTACTTAACATGGCTATATTTTTTTCTTCAGCCATGTTTAGCCACATGAGTATAGAGTTGGATTTAATTAGTTATGCGATTCTGCTAAGCAAGAGTGATGAAATAAGATAAGGGTAAAGGGCAGTTCTACTCTGTCACATGGGGCCGCTATGAGTCGAAATCGACTCCGTGATACCTAACAACAACAACAAAGGGCAAACATAAATGCAAAGAGTGATTGTACTGCTTGACCATAGAATTCAAAGTTGTTAAGGAATGGAGGGTTTCATGAAGGGAGTGAGGGACATAAAACCATTGCAGAATCAATAAACTGATGATCCTGGTAGTGTCAAAATTGCTGCGGTTGGGTTAGCTGGAAAGATGGGAAGTAGTGGTCAGAGAGTAGATGCATAAACGTCAGATTATGGACGGGTTGCAGCTACTGGTAACGTTAAGGTTTAGGGTATGAAAAGAGGAAGAATGGCCAAGGTAGGGTGGGAGACAAGATCACTAGAGGACAAGAATCAAGCTTTAAGGAGGACAGTAATTGAAAAATCAAAACGTATATTAAAATGACCATGAATTAAGATAGGATTGTATCAGAGAGCCGGATGGTAAGCCATTATTGAGAGGAACTTGAATGTTGAGGATCAGCAAGTGATAAAACTTGATGACATTAGATTTAAAGCTGGTGGTATTTAAGGAGGAAGGATATGCTAAGTAATATGCAAAACTACAGATTTAGCATAACAGTTTTCTGGAAGATTGGGTTTTACATGCTTTTGCTCTCCTCAACTACTAGGGATAACTATTAGGGAAAAGTTTGAGAAGTATAAAAGAATATTCAGTTGTAGCTGTATTTCAAGTGAGCTAAAATTTCCTCACCCCTAGAAGCTAAATAAGTCTCTTATTTTTGAGAGGAAAACATGTTTATTGTTTTTCTCTATTAATGACAGATAAATTTCTTAAAGTAATGGTTTGTAAATATGCTGTGCTAGAAGAAATAAAACGTGAAAAAGGTCTTCTCAAAGGAAAATATTCTATTAGGGAAAACATACATTTACAAAATATACCAGTCACACTAACAAAAACAATTACTTGGTGGGAGGTGGGAGGGAGCCGGGAGGCAGTGGCCCAGGATATTTAAGATGTGTTGTTGATCAGCAGAGATAAACGGCCCTTTTGGAAAATGTCCTAGGGGAAAAAGCTGAGGTGAGCTTGAGACACACTTCCTGTGCGCGCCCTAGCTCAAGGACCGTGGCTGTCACTGGCTGTGTCCACCTAAAGCCAAATAATTAAAGAAGAGAGAAAGGAAAGTCCCACCCCCCCCCATTCTTGTCCCTAACCAGCCCCAGTTAAAGTCACTGATAGGATAACCAAGAACTAATAGAATGCAAGCTTACCTGGATATGGCACTCTGCCCTTTGTTACCAGTTCTGTCTGCAGAATTCCAAACGACCATACATCAGACTTTATTGTAAATCGCCCATACAGTGCAGCCTCAGGAGCTGTCCATTTGATTGGAAATTTTGCACCTAAAACAATATTGAAAATTGTGCTTAAATTATTAAAACAAAAATCCTAAAAATCTATTTATGTAAATATGGTATAAGCAGAGCTGATCTTCTGTCAAGATCTCTATCGTGTGTATCAGTGTCAAATTCTTCTAAAGTACAAGATATATGGGGAAAAAGTCTTTAATTTTTAATATTTATATTAAAATAAACCATATTTCCTCCTGACGAGATACTCAATGTTATAAAAAAAGAGAGTTGTTGGTGGGGACAGAAAATTGTTCAAGAAAATGGAGGTAGAGGCTATCGTAAGCAGCAGCCAAAAATGTGGATTGTAAAATCTGTAACTTTTTATGTTCAGTCTGGCACGTAGCTGCTAGTTATCTATGTGTTGATGAGGGCATATTCTATTAGGCTGTAATGTCTACTGATTTTTAATCATAATCTCTTTTCTATTTTATGATATCTTTCTGGAAAATTTTATTGTACTATCATTTTTAAAAGTCCATATTAGTTTACTCAGTTATTTAGTGTATGCCTTCTATGTGCAAGGCATTATGCTAATCGTTATTTTAAAAAAAACAAACACCCAAACCTGCTGCTGTTGAGTCGGATTCTGACTCATAATGACCCTACAGGACAGAGCAGAACTGTCCCCTGGGGTTTTCAAGGAGTAGCTGGTAGGTTCGAACTGCTGACCCTTTGGTTAGCAGCCGAGCTCTTAACCACTGCACCACCAGGGCTCCTTAATAGTTAGAGGTGATATAAAAACAATGCCTTCATGAAGTCTATACACTTACAGTGGAAATAACATTATAGGTATTTTATAGACACACATATATAAAGACCTTCAAGTATGCAAGTGTTTTAAAATAGAGTTCATTAGATGTTTACACAAACAGAAGATCAATTTTCACTGGCACAATCACAAAAGGTTTCATTAAAAAAAAGTGGCAGCTAACTTAAGCTTTAAAGAATGGTTAGAATTTTTACAGGTGAAGATTATAGGAGAATAGGAAGATATTCCAGCTGGATGGAACTGCACAAAGGTATAGAGGTTGAAAAGAAAGCAATGTGTCTAAGGTAGGGCTTTCTCAACCTTGGGACTACCCGACATTCTGGGCCAGGTAATTCTTTGTTGTCGGGGGCCATCCTGAACATTTTGCAGTATACCTGGCCTCTACCCACTAGAAGCTAGTAGTAGCCTGTAAGCTGTGACAACCAAAAATGTCTCTAGACTTTGCTAAATGTCTCCTGGGGGGCAATACTGCTCCTGGTTGAGAAACAGGCTTGTGTACCAATGTGGTCAGTGACAAAAAGTCACCAGTCTACTGCAAAAAAAGAAAAAGGACCATGTATCAATTCATAAAATAAAAATTATTAGCATATAGGTATGTCCGTTTTCTTGAGATAATGTCCATCCTACTTGGTTGGTGTTAAAATACTATTCTTCTTTTATGAAATGATGGTAATAGAAAACAGCAGATATTTTTTGAACCTTCACTAACCTCTACATTGGGCTTACTGTAAGGTACTGAAATAATTTGTTTACAATTCTGCCTCGGACATTGGTCAGTAAGCTCCTTGAGACCAGAAACCAGGCCGTCTTACAGCCCTGCCCTAACACCTAGCATATGCAGGGACACAAATGTTTGTGAAGGCTAAGCTGCGACCAGAGTAGGACACTCTGAAAGCCAAGGCATCTTTTTTGTAGGCGTGGAGGGTCACTGAGGTTCCCTGCAGGATGGACAACTCACGTGGTGATTTATATCGGACGTTACTGAATCTCTGCCTGTCAGAGTGACACTCTTTCTTCAAAGCCCTGCTCTAGAGCCACCGCCTCTGTGAAGTATTTCTGGTTCTCTCTGCCTTCCCAAAGTACTTTTCATATACTCCTCTTGTGACTAACCACATAATGCTTTGTAACTATCTTGATTGTTATTTATATATAGATCTACCTTGTCCATTAAAGTGTAAGCTCCTTTGGGGGCAAGTACTCTGTATTATTTATTTCTGTGTTCTGGTTCTAGCAACTTAGTCTCTAGTGACTTTAAATAGTAATTGTAGCTAATATTTACTGAGCATCTACTATGTGCCAGGCAGGCACTGTTAGGCTCAAAACATCCATGATCAAAGTTTTACAACAATCTTGAAAACTAGGTATTACCATCTACTCTATAGGTGAGGAGACTGAGGCTCAGTCAGAAAGGTTAGTTAACTTGGCTGAGATCTCTTGGCTAATAACAGATAGACTGAGATTCAAAAGTCCATATTCTTTCCATGTGCAATGCCACCCCTCATATATTATGTCTGTTCATTAAGTGTGTAGTGAACGAGTCTTACACACAGACCAAATGGAAGAATCAACTGATGTTAATTTCCCTTCACTCATTCTTTATAGTGTTCATCTTCCAAATGTTTTTATTTACCACAGTTTTATATATAATAAAGATTATAAATCTGGAATAGACATGGTTTCCAAAGGCTTTGTAAAACTGGAAACCATTTCTTTCATTTCCTTCCTCTTTCTTTTTAAAAACCTTTTTATTGTGGTACAATATATATAACAAACCATTTTCCATTTCAACCACTTTTCTGTGTACAATTCAGTAACCTTAATTATATTCACCATGTTGTGCAGCCATCACCACTATTCCTTTCCCATTTCTTTCATCACCCTTAACGGAAACCCAGTACCCCTTAAATAATAACTACCCATACTCTTTATTTCTTAGCATAAAAATTATTCCAAGTCCTTTGTTCATGGTAGAAGGAACAATTCAGAAGACTCTTAACCATTGATATAAGGACTCAGGATCAGCTTTTTCTCTTACCTCACTCACTGTAGTTAATAAGTTGCCCTGATCAGACCTCTACTGGCACAAAAAGAACAAGTGAAGTAGCCCTACATTTTGTTCATCGAGCACAGCTGAGCCTAGCCAACAGTGTCAATTCAAAAGAGGGAGATAAAATATGCAGCAAAGTTGGGAGGCAGGAAACAAAGAACCCAGTATGACAATTTACAGACGAGCTAAATAAGCATTGGAAATACCATCAGGAAGGTAAAAAGCCTCAAGTGTCTACAAAAGAGATGAGCCGTAGGGGTTAGGCTGAGAGGAACTGGAAGGGCCAATTCAAAACCAATGAAGAAATTTAAAACTTTGCATTAAATTGTTTAAAAAGCCATTTAAGTATAACTTATATACAATAAAATTACCCTTTTAGTATATAGTTTTATGAGTTTGGACAATACAGTTGTATAGTAACTATCAAAATCAAGATACAGAACAGTTTCAACATCCCCAAAATTTCCTCTTGCCCCTCTGTAACCAACCCATCCTTCACTGCCTGTCCCTGGCAGCCACTGCTCTGTTTTCTGTCTCTATAGTTTTTTTTTTATTTTTTTTTTATTTTATTGTACTTCAGGTGAAGGCTTACAGAACAAATAGTTTCTCATGAAACAGCAGTACACATGTTGTTTTATGACATTGGTTAACAACCCCACAACATATTAACCCTCTAAATTCTCAACCTTTTTTTTT
>NW_004444192.1:877720-904869 GCF_000243295.1 Trichechus manatus latirostris
GGTGGAGGCCTTGGTAGCTGTGGACAATTAGTCCTTTGGACTAATCTTTTCCTTGTATCCTGTTCTCTTCATTCTCCCTTGCTCCCGAAGGGATGTGTCTCTATAGTTTTAACTGCTTCAAAGGAATTTAATAGCAGAACTTAAAATGGGGGAAAAAGGAACTGAGATTTTTCTCCCTACTACCTACTTACCTCCTATGCCCTTCAGTGGCATCACTGAGTGAACTTATATTTAATTAGGATCTATTACTTGCCAAAGATTTTGCATGGTTTTTCTTTCATTTTTACATTTAGTTCATAAGGTAAGTATTATCCCCAGTTCTCAGATGGGAGATGACACTCAGAGGTGTCAAGCTGGTAAGAGGCAGAGAGTGAAAATCAAGGCTGACCAAAAATGTCACCATGGCTTACCTTTGGATGTTAGATTGTGGCTGATTTGTACACTCTTATTTATACGTACTTATACTATTTGACAATGACCTTGTATGAGTTTTTCAAAAAAAATTTATTGTGCTTTAGGTGAAAGTTTACAGAGAAAACTAGTTTCTCCTTCAAAAATTTATATACAAATTGTTTTGTGACACTGGCTGCAATCCGCACAATGTGTCAACACTCTCTCCCATTCCACCCTGGGTTCCCTGTGTTCATTAGCCCAGTTTTCCTGTCCCTTCCTGCCTTCTATGCTTTCGGGCATGTGGTGCCCACTGGTCTCATATACTTGATGGAAGGAGTTCCTCACTTGTTACTGTCTGTTTTATAGGACCATCTAATCTTTAGCTGAAAGGCAGACTTCAGGAGTGTCTTCAGTTCTGAGATAGCAGGGCACCCAGGGGCCATAGTTCCTCCAGTTTCTGCCAGACTAGTAGGTCTGGTCTTATTTTTGTGAATATGAATGTTGTTCCACATTTTTTCTCCTGCTCTGTCCAGGACCCTCTACTGTGATCCCTATTAGAGTGGTCAAGTGGTGGTAGCCGGGCACCATCTAGTTCTTCTGAGCTCAGGCTGGTGGAGGCTGTGGTTCAAGTGGTCCATTAGTCCTTTGACTAATATTTTCCTTAGTGTCTTTGGTTTTCTTCATTCTCCTTTGTTCCAGATAAGATAGGACCAATAGAAGTATCTTAGATGGCTGCTCACCAGCTTTTATGACCCCAGACGCTACTCACCAAAGTAGGATGTAGAACATTTTCTTTATGAACTATGTTATGCCAATTGACCTAGAAGTCCCCCCGAGACCATGGTCCCCAGTCCTCAGCCCCAGTAACTCAGTCCATCAAAGTGTTTGGATGTATCTAGGAAGCTTCTGTGACTTTGTCTTGGTCAGGTTGTACTGACTTCCCCTATATTGTATACTGGTGTTCTCTTAACCAAAGTTAATACTTTGTCTACTATCTAGTTAGGGATTTCCCCTCCCCACCTCTGCCCTCCATTGTAACCATCAAAGGTTGTTTCTTTCTGTATTTTTTCTTGTGTTTTTATAATAGTGGTCTCATATAATATTTGTGCTTTTGTGATTGACTTATTTCACTCAGCATAATGCCCTCCAGATTCACTCATGTTGTGAGGTATTTGGTGAGTTCATCATTGGTCTTTACCACCGTGTAGTATTCCACTGTGTGTACCTACCATAATGTGTACATTCATCTGTTGGTAGGTACTTAGGTTGTTTCCATCTTTTTGCTATTGTAAACAATGCTGCAATGAACATGGATGTCCATATGTCTATTCTTGTGACAGCTCTTATTTCTCTAGGATATATTCCTAGGAGTGGGATTGCTGGGTCGTATGGTATTTCTAGTTTTTTTAAGGAAGCACCATGTCCTCTTCCCTAATGGCTATACCATTTTACATTCCCACCAGCAGTATATAAGAGTTCCAAGCTCCCCGTAGCCTCTCCAACATTTGTTATTTTCTGTTTTTTTTGATTAGTGCCAACAATGTTGGGGTGAGATGGTATCTCATTGTACTTGTGATTTTCATTTCTCAAATGGCTGATGATCGGGAGCATTTCCTCATGTGTCTATTAGCTGCCTGAATGTCTTCTTTGGTGAAGTGTCGGTTCCTATCCTTTGCCCATTTTTTAATTGGATTATGTATCTTTTTGTTGTTGAAGTGCTGAAGTATTTTATAGATTAGATCCTTGTTGGATATGTCATAGCCAAAATTTTTTTCCTGTTCTGTGAGTTCTTTTTACTCTTTTGGTGAAGTCTTTTGACAAGCTGAAGTGTTTAATTTTTAAGAGGTCCCAGTTATCTATTTTATTTTTTGGTGTTTGTGCATTGTTAGTTATGGTGTGTATTCCACCATATATTAGGGCCCCTAGCATTGTCCCTATTTTTTCTTCCATGATCTTTATAGTTTTAGGTTGTATGTTTAGGTCTTTGATCCACTTTTAGTTTTTGTGTATGGTATGAGGTATCGATCCTGTTTCATTTTTTTTACATATGGACTTCCAGTTTTGCCACTACCTTTTGTTAAAAAGACTGTCTTTTCTCCATTTAATGGACTTTGGCCCTGTGTCAACGATCAGCTGACCATAAGTGGATGGATTTACATGTGGGTTCTCGATTCTGCTCCATCGATCTATACATCTGTCATTGTACCAATACCAGGTTGTTTTGACTACTGTTGCTGTATCTTTTCAAAGAATCCACTTTTGGTCCTGTTGATTCTTTCTATTGTTTTTCTGTTCTTTATTTATTTCTACTCTAATCTTTATTATTTCTTTTCTTCTGGTGAGTGTGGGCTTCTTTCGCTGTTCTAGTCTATTTGTTCGAGTTGTAGGGCTAACACTTTGATTTTGGCCCTTTCTCGTTTTTTGATGTGTTTATTGCTATAAACTGATCTCTGAGCACTGCCGTTGCTGTGTCTCAAAGGTTTTGGTATGATGTATTTTCATTCTCATTTGATTCTAGGAATTTTTTTATTCCATCTGTGATTTCTTCTATTACCCAGTTGTTTTTAAGCAAGGTTTTCCATTTCTATGTATTTTATTTTTTTCTCCTGTGCTTTTCATGTTATTTACTTCCACTTTTATGGTGTTGTGAACAGAGAATGCTTTGTATTATCTCAACTTTTTGTATTTTGTATTTTGTTGAGGGTTGCTTTATTGCCTAAAATGTGGTCTATTCTAAAGAATGTTGCATGTACATTGGAAAAGAATGTGTACTTTACTGCTGTTGGGTGTAGTGTTCTGTATATATCTGTGAGGTCAAGTTGGTTGACTGTGGACTTTAGATCTTCTGTATCTTTGTTGAGTTTCTTTCTAGATATTCTGTCCTTTAGCAAGAGTGGTGTGTCGAAGTCTCCTACTATTATTGTGGAACTGTCTCTCTTTTCAGTGCTGTTTGAGTTTGTTTTACGTATTTTGGAGCCCTGTCATTGGATGTGTAGGTATTTATTAAGGTTATGTCTTCTTGGTAGATTGTCCCTTTAATCATTATATAATGTCTTCCCTTGTCTTTTATGGTGGATTTTGCCTAAAGTCTATTTTATCTGAGATCAGTATTGCCACTCCTGCTATTTTTTTCATTACTGTTTGCTTGATATATATTTTTCTATCCTTTGATTTTAATTATTTGTCTTTGTGACTAAGGTGTGTCTCTTACAGAGAGCATGTTGATGGGTTCTGTTTTTTTTATCCATTCTGCCACTCTCTCTTAACGGGTGCATTTACACCATTTACATTCAGTATGATTATTGATACGTAGTTTACTGCTGTCATATTGTTGTGCTTTTTTTTTTTTTTTGGTGATGCTGGCATTTTCTTTGTTCCTCTTATTTTCTTGTGCTGAGTTCCTTTTGTTTGTAGATTTTCTTTCCTTTTTATAAATTTTGTGTTCACTGAGTCTTTATATTTTTATTTTGGTGAAGTAGGTTTGTTAACATTCTTTGCGGTTACCTCGAAATTTACCCTTATCTTCCTAAGTTTGAACCAGTCTTTTATTACTTGATATCATCTTGACTTCCTCTCCATTTGAAAGTTCTATACCTACACTGTTTATTCTCCCTTTTATTGTTT
This sequence comes from Trichechus manatus latirostris, assembly GCF_000243295.1. Lineage (NCBI taxonomy): Eukaryota > Metazoa > Chordata > Mammalia > Sirenia > Trichechidae > Trichechus > Trichechus manatus. The sequence continues at coordinate 881,738 of NW_004444192.1, forward strand.
TGACATTGTCGTCACTTACAGACTGATGTCTTTGTTTCCCTGTTTTAAATCTTTTAGCATTGTTTTATTATTGATGTTATTTATTATCTTTACATAGGTTGATATCTGACTGATGCTGTCCTGTGTACCAGACTCAGGTTGCTGTCTGATTTTGTTGGTTCTCTAACTGAAGGACTCCCTTTAATATTTCTTGTAAGTTTGGTTTGGTTTTTACAAATTCCTTTAATTTCTGTTTATCTGGAAATGTCCTAATTTCACCATTGTATTTGAGAGAGAGTTTTGCAGGATACATTATTCTTGGTTGGCAGTTTTCTTCTTTCAAGATTTTACATATGTCACTCCATTGCCTTTTTGCCTGCACAGTTTCTGCCGAGTAATCAGAGCTTAGTCTTACTGTTTCCCCTCTGTATATGACTTTTCGTTTTTCTTGAGCTACCCTCAGGATTCTTTCTTTGTCTTTGGTTTTGGCAAGTGTGATTATATGACTTGGTGACTTTTCTTTTGGGGTCTATCCTACATTGGATTTGTTAAGCTTCTTGGATGGTCAGTTTTTCATCTTTTATGATATTGGGAAGTTTTCTGCCAGCAAATCTTCAACAATCCTGTGTTTTTCATTTTTTCCCTGTTCTGGAACTCCAATCACATACGAATTTTTGCTTGATTGTGTCCCACATAATTCTTAGATTTTCTTCATTCTTCTGATTTTTTCCTCAAACAAAGTGGTGTGAATGGATTTGTCTCTAACTTAGGTGATTCTGCCTTTCATCGTTTCAAATTTGTTCCTAAAACCTTCTATTGAGTTTTTCATTTCTGAAATTTCGTTATTTAATCCTTTGGATTTCTAGTTGCTGTTTTTGTATGATTTCTAATTGTTTATTTATTTTGACATTTTGTTCTTTCCTGAATTCTTCCATCGCTGTGTCTGTGTTTTCCTTGATTTTGGCTCTTCTTGTTGATTCTGTCAATGTTTGCCAGCATTCTATTTCTTCCTTGATCTCTTTCCTAATCTCTTGGAGAGCCCTGAATATTAGACTTTTGAATTCCATATCAGGTAGTTCCAATGCCTTTTCTTCTACTACAAGGTTATCTTGATTCTTTATTTTGGTCACTTACTGGAGCCACCCTGTCTTGCTTTTTTATATGTTTTGATATTGTCTGCTGTCTACAAGACATTAAGGTATTTTTTTTTCCTGTATTTATTGATTGTATATTTGTTTGTTTTGACCTTCTTTTTGTTGTTTTGGTATGCCAGGGTGGGCAGGCTGGACATGCTCTGCTGCATGCTCATCTGTAGGCACAGCTCTCACCACCTTGTCTGAGCGGGCAGGGCAGCAGCAGGCAGCATGAGCCTGCTTTGCTGTACGCTGGTTTGGCAAGTTGGATGAGGGCAGACTGGGTGGGTGCTGTCCACCTGCTGATGTTGGTCAGTGGTATGGGAACACTGACAGCCCCTCGTCAGATGGGTGGGGGTGCTGGATGGGGAGTTATATGGTACCATTATGCAGCTGGTTGAATGACAAGGGGCAAGCCCAATACGGGCCCAGTGTGGCAGCGGGTTGGAGAGCTGGAGGTGCTCTAGCCATGTTGGTGCGTTGGGGGTCAGCGGGAAGAGGGGGAGGTGGCATATAGAGTAGAAGGGTGAAGTGTTGCAAAGCATGTCTCTCTGGTTACTGGGTTGTTCTGTCTCCTGCTGGGGGCTCTAGAAGTTGCCTTCCTGTACTCCTAGTCCAGGATCGCTGCTGGCTGAGTTTCAAGATGGCCACAGAGGGGCAGGGCTGGTGGAAGGGGAGGAGTACAGTGCTGGCTTACTCAGCTGCAGTGCAGCTGTGCAGGGCTGACAGGAAAGGCGAGGCACTGGGCCTGGTCACTCAGCTGCAGCACAGTGGGGTGGGGCTGGTGGGGATGGAGGGGTGTGGGGCCAGGTCACTCAGCTGTGGTGCAGCGGAACAGGGCCAGTGTGTAGCGGGGGTCATGGGGCAGGATGCTCAGCTGCAGTGCGCTGGATGGGCCCAGCAGGCAGGGAGGGGCATGGTGCCTGGTCGTTCTACTGTGACACAGCTGAATGGAGCTGGAGGGAAGGGAGGGGCGTGGGACCTTGCTGTTCAGCTATAGTGCAGTGGGGCATGGCCAGGGGCAAGGGAGAGGCAGACGGGGGTGAGGGGGTGGGGGACAATAGGGGGCGTTTGTACTCTGGTCAGTGGTAGTGAGGGGGCTGCTGGGATAGGGCGGTTTGTGCCACTACTCACCAAAAGGGTAGGGGTTGGATGAGCATGCTCCTCTGGTCACTGGGTGAGAGTGTCTGGGCACTTCCTTGAGCTGCAGCCAGCAAACAGGACCTTACTTCACTCTAGGTGTGTGTGTGTACGGTTTATCTCCTACTGGGAGTTCTGTGAAGATGCCTTTCTGTGCTCCTCATGTGAGATTGCTGGCTTTGTCTCAAGATGGCTGCAGTGTATCATGCTAGCTGGCAGGTATCCTTCGCTCCGTATCTCTACTCACTTGCTGTTTTCGATCACTTTCTTCTTCTTAGTGGCTTCTGAGGTAATACTTCATTCCATCATTTAACGTTCAGGGTTCTAGGATTGACTTCTGTGACTGTTCTACTTGATTTTTTCAGTGGTTGTTGCAGAAGCATGGCTTGGTGAGTCTGATTAGTCCGCCATCTTGGGTCTGCCCCCTGTAAACCATTTCTTAATACATTAGGTTCAAATGTACCTTTGCTAGTCCTTAGTGTAGTAAAATCTGAGTGGTTCACAAAATTTGTTATGAGTGGAATTTAAAAATGCTTATTTATTGGCATGCCAAATGAAATGTAAGGAGGAGTGTACTACTTGCTATACCTATAACGCAAGGAACACCCAGAAAGTTCTTTCTTGGGGGAAATAACTTTCAGAAAAGGCCATGGTATTATTTATTGTATATAATTTTATAAATAAAATCAATGTTTTTATGACTATTCTGTGGGGATCTAGAACTATTCTTATTCTATAAAACCCTATATGTGGCCAAAGAGTGCTAAATAAGAAAATCCATAGAACATTAGTTTACAAGCAGTTATTTAAAAGTGATTTTACCTTGTCTTGCAGTATATTCATTGTCTTCAATTAACCTTGCTAAACCAAAATCTGCTATTTTGCACACAAGATTTTCTCCTACAAGAATATTAGCAGCCCGAAGGTCTCGGTGAATATAGTTCATTCTTTCAATATATGCCATACCATCTGCAATCTTGGAAAAAGAAAAAAAAGTACCAAGAAAAACAAGGAAAAGACAATTTTAGTTAATGTTAAGTCAGGTTACCGAAAAATCCTGTATCTTGAAAGGAGATGATGGTAAAAGGGCATAGTCTCTAACAGATAATGGAAGAAACAGTAAACATTGTAATAAAAAAAAAAAAAAAAAACAGAGAAAAGGGTAAATTCAGATTTCAAACACTGAAAGGCCAAGATTTTCAACCATTCAGCACATCCAGTCACCGTGAGCAGCATAATGAACTAGTGTCTTCTTTTGTCAGTAGTTAAGAGGTAAGCCACGGGGTTATTTAGGGCCTCTGGACATAGGCCAACAACGTCCATATCGGGCACTGATCTAAGGTGTCCTGGTGATAAACACCTTAACCACAGAATAGGGGTCAGCAAACTATAGCTTGATAGGCAAATCTGGCCTGCAGCTTGTTTTTGTATGGGCTGGAACTAAAAGTGATTTTTACATTTTTAAAGAACGAAGGAAGACGATGAGAGCTGGAAGAAAAATAATGAAGGAAGAAGAAAGAAGAATGGAGGATGAAATAAGGAAAAGAAGAATTAACAATTAATAATAATATACAACAGAACTGTTTGTGACCACAAAGCCTGAAGTATTTATCTGGCCCTTTACAAAACCAGTGTGCAACCTCTACCACAGAGTGTCTAACAGTCTTGAACTCAGGAGCATGAACCAGGCCTAGCATATGCTAAAGTCTCATAAGCATAGTTTCTCAGTATAAAGTTTCTCTAAACTGGCAGATTCTGTGGATTTTGGACGCCTACTGACAGGCAAGCATCCTAGAACCAACATGTCAACCAAAGCCAATAAAAATCCTCTCAAATACCTATCATAGAATAGAAACTTTTAATAGTTTTCACTTTCTATTTAAAAACAAAAATTCAGAAAAGTAAAAATACCCCACTCATCAATTTTTAATTATATATTGTCATCTTAATTCTTGTTTTAGACTATATATTAAATTAAAAAATTCAGCATACACTTTAGATTTCCAATATTTTCTTTTCAATAACAATCACTCATTTTCTTAAAATTTATCTGTTGAAATATAAATACATTTACATTTTAGATATATACGTTTTCTGAAAGGCCATATAATATAGGGAAGCACTGAACTGGGAGTTATATGTCTGGTTCTAATATTACTTCTGCTACTAACAAGTTATGTGACTTTTAGATACCTCTGCTTTTCAGATACTGTTATCTAACAGAGGGAAATCAAATGTTCCATTTTTAAAATTCTATGATTTTGCTATATAAACTATAATATTCTGCTAAGATTATTCCACATTTTTAATGTAAACTTTTAATTCAAATTGATTGATGTACATATAGAAGTACCTGAGCAGCCATATCAACCAGCTGTGGGAGCTTCAAATACTTTCCATCTCCCTCCTTAAGGAAATCTAATAAGCTCCCTGTAAGAGAGAGCAAGATATTCATGGAAAACAAGCAAATCTTAAATTAGGATTAAAACAAATTATCTCCCACCCCCAAATAAATCACCAAACCATAACACAAAACATTTTAACTTTCACTCTTTAATAATTTTTGCAGGTTGGAATGTCTGAATAATCATCTTTCAAGATCTTAAAAGAGGTCCCTAACAATTTTTCAAACATCTCCTGATAATATATAAAAAAAGGAAAAATGTGGTAACTTCATCAGATTAGAGGCATTCTTTCTTTGCTCTGATCAAGATCAGTAGTCCCAATTTTGATCCAAAAAGTAGTATTAGATACTTATATATTTTAAAGTCAATCTGAATCAAGAGTTCAGATAATGGGAATATTTTGGGGTAGAAAAAACTAAATCTAGATGGTTAAATGAGTTGCCGTGAAAGTGCTGGCCCGACCAACTTCTCTCAAGTTCAGACACCATGGAACAGCCAAGCATTAAAAATAACAAAGAAACAGTAGAAAAGTCTGGTTGCTTCTCTTCTAATAGTGGTTAAAAACTTACCATTTACCTGAATTTAATCAAGAGAAAACATCAGACAAAAATAAAGGCACATTTTATAAAATTACTGCACTGTTCCCTTAAAAAGTAAGAATGTTACAAAAGACAAAAAAAAAAAAAAAAAAAAAAAAAACCACAACTGAGGAACTCCTCCAGATTAAAGGAGACTAAAGAAAGATGACACCTAAACACAATTCATGACCATGGATTGGAAACAAGATCAGAGAAAACACCGTGATAATTAAGAACATCATTGGCACAATAGGTGAAATCTGAATATGGACTGTGTATTAGGTAACAGAATTATATTCATGTTACATTTTCTGAATTTGATCATTGTACTGTGGTTAATAAAGACAATGCCCTCGCCTTTATGAAAGATACAATGAAGTATTTAGGGGTAAAAGGAGCATGATGTCTGCAATGCAGTCTCAAGTAGTTCAGGGAAAAACCATCATATCTTATATACTGACAGATATAAAGAATTGGTAAATCTGGATGAAAGGTAAACAGGAGTTCTTTGTATTATTTTTGTAACTTTTCTATAAGGTTAAAATTATTTCAAAATAAAAGTAAAAAAAAAACCACTTTTCTTTCCATGTTGACAGAATAATGCTCTATTCTGCTCATTTATAGAGATTCCTAGTCAGAGAATATCTGTATTTCTTCTAGTCTGTCTACCTACCCCAGGGAAACATGTTATTGCATTTGTCCACTTACTTGCCTATTCATTTACTGAGGTCTGCCATGTGTGAGGCATTGTAAAAGGTGCAGAAGATACAAAGTAACTAAGACAAGGTCCCTGTCCTTGAAAAGACTGTATAGTAGGTATTCTAGAAGAGTTACAGTGGTGACACAATCAATGTGGTTAACTCTATGAAGAAGTCAGAAAAGGCTTCATAGAGGAGATGCACCTTAAAGGAAGAATGGGGGTAGACAGGGAATTCCAGGAAGACAGAGCAACAAGTACAAAGGCAGTAACGCATGTAAATTCCAGGAGCTGAAGGCAGTCCCACTAACACAGGAACACAGGGTACATAGATGGGAACTGATGAGAATGAGGCTGGAGAGGAAGGAAAGAGAACACAGACAACAGTGCGTAAATGGACTTTATCCTCTATGTTCTGTTAGGTGCCACTGAGTTGGTTCCAACTCATAGCAACCCTATATACAACAGAACGAACACTGCCTGGTCCTGCACCATCCTCACAATTGTTGCTATGCTTGAGCCCATTGTTGTAGCACTGTGGCAATCCATCTCGCTGTAGGTCTTCCTCTTTTTTGATGACCCTCTAGTTTACCAAGCATGATGTCCTTCTCCAGGGACTGATCCCTTCTGATAACATGCCCAAAGTAAGTGAGACAAATCCTCGCCATCCTCACTTTTAAGAAGCATTCTGGCTGTACTTCTTCCAACACAGATTTGTTTGCTCTTCTGGCAGTCCATGGTATATTTAATATTCTTTGCCAACACCATAATTCAAAGGCATCAGTTCTTCTGCAGTCTTCCTTATTCATTATCCAGTTTTTGCATGCATATGAGGTGACTGAAAATACCATAGCTTAGGTCAGGTGCACCTTAGTCCTCAAACTGATATCTCTGCTTTTTAACACTTTAAAGAGGTCTTTTGCAGCAGGTTTGCCCAATGAAATATGTTGTTGGATTTCTTGACTGCTGCTTCCATGGGCGTTGATTGTGGATCCAAGTAAAATGAAATCCTTGACAACTTCAATCTTTTCTCCATTTCTCATGATGTTGCTTATTGGTCCAGCTGCGAGGATTTTTGTTTTATGTTGAGGTGTGATCCATACAGAAGGCTGTAGTCTTTGATCTTCATCAGTAAGTGCTTCAAGTCCTCCTCACTTTCAGCAAGCAAGGTTGTGTTATCTGCGTATTGCAGGTTGTTAATGAGTCCTCCTCCAATCCTGATGTCACGTTCTTCTTCTTATAGTCCAACTTCTCAAATTATTTGTTTAGCATACAGACTAGGTAAGTAAGGGTACAACCCTGACACACACCTTTTCTGATTTTAAACCATGCAGTATCCCCTTGTTCTGTTCGAACGATTGTCTCTTGACCTATGTACAGGTTACTCAAGAGCACAATTAAAGTGTTCTGGAATTCTCATTCTTCACAATGTTATCCATAATCTGTTATGATCCACACAGTCGAAAGCATTTGCATAGTCAATAAAATGCAGGAAAACATCTTTCTGGTATTCTCTGCTTTCAGAAGCAATATGATCTGATTTATGTTGAGAAAGCAATCAATCTAACAGTAATTTGAGGAGTGAAATTGGGGTAGTATGTCAAAACTACACAAAAGGAATACTAAGTTAAAGTTCCTGCAGTAGTCTTCCTACTGTGGTCAAGTTGATTCTGACCCATGACAACCCCATGTGTTACAGAGTAGAACCACTCCACAGAATTTTCTTGGCTGTAATCTTTATGGAAACAGATTGGCAGGCCTTTCTTCCATGGCACTGCGGGGTGGGTTCGAATTGCCAATCTTTAGGTAACTAGTGAAGTACAAATCGTGTGCACCACCCAGGGACCTCTAGAAGAGACTATTACGCCTAAAATATAGCAATGACAGTGGGGATGGAGAGAGAGATTAAAAATCCAGGGAGATTTAATAAATGGAATCAATAGAACTCAATGGATTATTACATAAGAGGTAGTGATATGAAGGAGTCGCTGATGATGACTCCTAATTTCTGTCTTGAGAGTTCAGGTGGAGAGTATATGATTAACAAGAAAGGGATATAGAGGATGGTGGGCTGGGGGAGGTGGTGGCTATCAGAAGATGAAGAATCCAGTTTTGTTGACTCTGAAGTATCTGTGGGACATCCAGGTGAAAAAGTCTAGAAGGTATTAAGATTTGAATATATGGGTCAGAAGAGAGGGTAAGATTGAAGACATCACCAAATAGGCTGAAAAGCAAAGCTATAGAAGTGAATGAGGTCACCCAGGCTGAGTATGCAGATTAAGAAGAGATGAGGCCCAGGAAGGAATCCTGAGGAAACAGATGCATTCAAGGGGTGGGTAGAAAGAATCAACAAAGGTAACAGAGTATGAAGATCCAGAAAGCAGGAAAAGTGAAGAGAGGGGTATCCTTGAAACTGAGGATGTAAAAAGTTTAAAGAAGAAATGAAAATTACCCATCTAATTTAGCAGTTAGGGAGCTCTGGTGGTACAGTGGTTAAGTGCTTGGCTGCTAACCAAAAGGTCAACAGTTCAAAACCACCAGCTGCTCTGTAGTACAAAGATGTGGCAGTCTGTTTCCTAAGATTTACAGCCTTGGAAACCCTATAGGACATCATACTATGTACTGTAGGGTCACTATGTGTCAGAATTTGACTCAATGGCACTGGGTTTGGTTTTTTAGTAGTTTAGCAATTAGTTGACAATGGACGATCTTCGCCAAAATGGTTTCACTGGAATCCTGTGTTAAAGAGCAAACAGAACAAACAACTCCTAGAAAACAATAAGAAAAAGACTAGCAACCTAAAAGAAAAAATAATAGACTAATAGACATTTAGAGGCAATTCACAAGAAAACCTGAACAGCCAATAAATATGAGAAGATGCTCAACAAATAATTAGGAAAAAACAAAGTAAATGAAATATGAGATGACACCATCAGACTGGCAAAACTTAAAAGATCTAATCATATCAAGTGTTACATGGAAGTGGAAAAATAGGAATTCTCAAATATGCTAGTGGAAGGGCTAATCAGTAACGCCCATGTTGGAGAACACTATGGCAATACCTTTAGAACAAAACTGAAGATGTGAGTAGCCAGGAACCTACTATCCCACTTTTAAGTATATTCCTACTGGTTTTCAAACTTTAGGAGGCAACACGATCACCTGGGGGAGTTTCTGAAATTCTTCCCCAAACAGTTTCTTACATCCATTTATCAATGAATGTTTTTTGGACCCTATCTTCCTATTCATAGATTAGTAAGTAATACAACAGCCTCTAACCTGAACTGGATTCCTCTTTTATTCCTCCTTAATTTTTTTTAGTTCATAGATCCTGTCGAGAATCTGATGAAAACTATAGACTCTCTTTCCAGAAAAACATACATAAACACGTAAAAATTTACACGTAACTTTAGAGGAAGTCCATGGACCCTCTGAAGCACATCCATGTGCCTGGTAGAAGGTAGGTACTCAAAATAAGTAACAGTGAAATCAATTCAAAGCTGTCCTCAAGCTGGTCTCACACACCTCTCTTGCCTCACTGCCAGCTACTTACCTTTTGTATTTTCCACTCTTTCCAAACTGGTTTACTTACTCTGTTTCAAGCAGGTTTTATATATGCTTTCTGTCATGTATGCTTTTGTTTACCCTCTTCTCATATACTCCTAGCTCTGGGGAAATACCCTTTCTCTTCCTTTACCCAACCATACCCTTTATAACCATAAAGTCCAGTTCAAGACGTGCCTTTCCCACCAATTTTTCTCAATTCATTCCATCATATGTGATTTCTTCCTCAGTTTCTATTATACCTACTGAATGTATCAAACACCCGGTAATTAATTACACTTTGGTCTGTAGCTTTGTGTGTGTGTGTGTGGGGGGGGGGAATAGCTATAGTGAACTGTTATTTACTTTTATACTGAAAATTAACTCTTCAGAAGAGGTCTTTTCTCTCCAAATTCAATGTAAGTTATTTAGGTGGCGTTATTTCTTTGATACCTTATACCTAGCAGGACGCCTTGTATCTTAAAAGCATTCAATATATTGGCTGATAATAACTTCTAGAAAAGTCTGATTATAAAGATTTAAGAGGATATGATGATCACAATGGATTGGGATATTGATGGAAGGTTCTAACACTTGAATTAAACAGAATCTGAACAAAGTATAGTTGGTAGGCTGGTCAAGAAACAGGGAAACCAAATTCCAGACGAAGGAAATAACAGGAACAAGATCATGGAAACAAACAGCAATAAGAAGACCCATCTGGCCAGAAAAGTGGGCTTATACTGGGGTACATGAAGCAATGAGTTTGAATGAATTATAGAGGGCCAACTGCTAAGTACTTGAATACCAAGATGGGGAATCAAGAGTTTTAAAACTAGAAGGGACTTTTATGATCTTGTATTCTTAATCTCCCACCAGGAAATAACCCCAACCCGGTGATCTGACAACACAGAATTCTCTCATGTTCCCTCATCAAATAACCTTGAAATCATAAAGCTAAAGGAATGATTAGCCTTATCCACATTATTTCTTTTGCAACAAATATCTTGATTTCAAGTTACTCCTTGTCCCTTTTCTCCCTTCCTCCTCTAGTTCATCCAATGTACTCTTTGAAATGGCGTATTTATCAGTTAAAATTCCTCCCAGAGGTGTCATGTGCTTTGGGGCTCTAGGTATGTTTTGGCTATCAACTAATAGCCCATATCAGTTCTTAATTTTTGGTTTCAATCCATTTTGGGGGAGAAAATAATTTCCTATAGCCAATGTGTACCTTGTAGTTACCCCTGTTACCACTAGATGGAAGTACATCACTGACCAAGCTGGACTACTGGGAAAGGTGACGTAAATCAGTAGCTTGAGCTACAGAGTAAGTTACTTAGAGAGTATAAAGATAAAATTCAAGATAGAATACTGAACTACCATATGACCCAGCAATCTCAATCCTAGGTATACACCCAGAAGGCAAAGCAGGAACGCGAACAGAAACCTGTACACCAATGTTCACTGCAGCACTTTTCACAATAGTGAAAAGGTGGAAACAACCGACATATCCATCAAAAGATGAATGCATAAGCAAAATGTGGTCTATACATTCAATGGAATATCACTCATTCATAAAGAGAAATGAAGTCCTAATGCACACCACAACATGGATGAACTTTGAAAACATCATGCTAAATGAAGCAAGTCAGTTGCAAAAAGACAGATATTGTATGATCTCACTTATATGAAACAAGCAAATATATAGAAATCAAAGATTATTATCAGTGGGGTTGGGGGGAGGAAAAGGGGAGTTTTTGTTTGGGGAGCATTGAACATGAAGCATATCATCAATGTCAATGAAATATTCATGTAGAACTTGCTGAATGAAGGAATGCTTTGTTGTGTTTATTTTCACCACATACACACAAAAAAACAAAAACTAAAAAAAATTCAAGACGGGTGAAAAGCATTCCTATCAGCATATTTGTTAATTTTAGAAATACAAGCAACTAACAAGAGATTGAGTGTTCATAGTAAGAGAGATATACTGTGTGCATATCTTCATTTGAAACCACTGGACACTGAGCTTCACTGGCTTCCTCCCTGAGTAAATTATTTTGGTGGTGGTTCAGAGGGCAATCAGAAGGTAAATTCCTCAAAGGTAAGAAGAATGCCTTACCTTTCTATCCCAACATCCAGTACAGGACACGGTGCATAATGACCACTCATCCAATGTTTTGCTATATGAAAGCATTTGGATTAAGGATGAATAATTGCTTTTAACTATGCCTACAAATATTCAGATACAAATTCAACACAGAGCCAATTAACCAAAGAATTAGTGCGTCCAAGCTATTCAACATTAACCACATGGTGAATTAAGAATTGGTATATAGAACAACTAGAAAAAGAACCAAGGAAGAATATCAGGAAATGTGACAGCCAAGGACTTACTGGCTCCGCTTCTAAAGCATTATTAGCATAGGGAAAAAGAGGGAAGAGCATCAACCTTCCTTTTTATTTTATCCTGGCCCTAATCAACCCTATTACTGAAGATCCATTGTAGGGTCTGGGGTTTGTGGGAATGGAGACATTTCAATTGACTGTAGTGGAAAAGAGAATTTTCCAGAGTCCTGAATATAGGAATTACGTATATATTAAAATGAGATCAAATTAATTGCCTGATTGCTTTAGTACTAAAGTTACAATTATCTGATTGTATTATTTTAATTCAATTTGTACAAATACTATTTTTCTTTTTCACTTTCTACCTATTCCATTTCTTTTAGTCAAACCTACATTCCAAATAAATTCTGCCCACCTGATTGTTCTTTTAAACTTTCTATTATTCTCTGAATAACTGGAACTAATCACTATTAAACAAAGTGTCAGATTTTCCTCTTTTCAAATGTTTACATAAAAATCTTAAGAACTGGAATCAGACAAGGATGCCCTTATTCAACATTGTGCTGGAGGTCCTAGCCAGAGCAATAAGACAAAAAAAGAGATAAAGCGCATCCAAATTGGTAAGGAAGAAGTAGAAGTATCCCTATTTGCAGATGATATGATCTTATACACAGAAAACCCTGAAGAATCCACAAGAAAACTACTGGAACTAACAGACGATTTCAGCAATTTCAGCTGAATTTCAACAATTTCAGTTATCAGGATACAAGATAAACATACAAAAATCAGTGGATTCCTCTACAGCAACAAAGACAAATTCGAAAAGGAAATCATCAAATCAACACCATTTACAGTAGCCCCCAAGAAGATAAAATACTTAGGAATAAATCTAACCAGAGATGTAAAGGACCTACACAAAGAAAACTACAAGACATTACTGCAAGAAAACAAAAGAAACCTACTTAAGTGGAAAAACATACCTTGCTCATGGATAGGAAGACTCAACAGCATGAAAATGTCAATTCTATCCAAAGTGATCTACAGATACAATGCAATCCCGATCCAAATTCCACCAGCATTTTTTAACGAGGTGGAGAAACAAATCACCAACTTCATATGGAAAGGGAAGAGGCCCCTAATAAGTAAAGCATTACTCAAGAAGAAGAACAAGGTGGGAGGCCTCACACTACCTGATTTTAGAACCTATTATACCACCACTGTAGTCAAAACAGCCTAGTACTGGTACAGCAACATATACATAGACCAATGGAACAGAATTGAGAATCCAGACATAAATTCATCCACCTATGAGCAGCTGATATTTGACAAAGCCCAAAGTCCGTTAATTGGGGAAAAGACAGTCTCTTTAACAAATGGTGCTGGCATAACTGGATATCCATCTGGAAAAAACTGAAACAAGGCCCATACCTCACACCATGTACAAAAACTAACTCAAAATGGATCAAAGACCTAAATATAAAATCTAAAACAATGAAGGTCCTGGAAGAAAAAATAGGGACAATGCTAGGAGACCTAATACATGGCATAAACAGAATACAAACCATAACTAACAATGCACAAACACCAGAAGAGAAAACTACATAACTGGGAGCTCCTAAAAATCAAATACTTACGCTCATCAAAAGACTTTATTTATCAAGAGTAAAAAGAGAACTTACAGACTGGGAAAAATTTTTGGTTACTACATATCCAGTAAGGGTCTAATCTCTGAAATCTATAAGATACTGCAACACCTCAACAACAAAAAGACAAATAACCCAAATGAAAAATGGCCAAAGGATTTGAAAAGACACTTCACCAAAGAAGACATTCAAGTGGCTAACAGACACATGAGGAGATGCTCACAATCATTAACCACTAGAGAAATGCAAATCAAAATGACATTGAGATACCATCTCACCTCAACAAGGCTGGTACTAATCCAAAAAACACAAAATAATAAATGCTGGAGAGGTTGTGGAGAGACTGGAACACTTATGCACTACTGGTGGGAATGTAAAATGGTACAATCACTTTGGAAATCGATTTGGCACTTCCTTAAAAAGCTAGAAATAGCTTGGAATATATCCTAGAGAAATAAGAGCCATCACATGAATAGATACATGCACACCCATGTTCACTGCAGCACTGTTCACAATAGCAAAAAGATGGAAACAACCTAGGTGCCCATTAATAGACGAATGGATAAACAAATTATGGTATATTCACACAATGGAATACTACGCAATGATAAAGAACAATGATGAATCTGTGAAACATCTCATGACATGGATGAATCTAGAAGGCACGATGCTGAGTGAAATTAGTCACAAAAGGACAAATATTGTATAAGACCGCTACTACAGAACTCAGGAAAAGGTTGAAACACAGGAGAAAACATTCTTTGACGGTTACGAGGGTGGGAAGGGAGGAAGAGGGGTATTCACTAGCTAGATAGTAGACAAGAATTATTTTAGGTGAAGGGAAGGACAACACACAATACAGGGGAAGTCAGCACAACTGGATCAAAGCAAAAGCTAAGACGTTTCCTGAGCACAACCAAACACTCTGAGGGACAGAGCAGCAGGGGCTGGGATCTGGGGACCATGGTTTTGGGGGACATCTAGGTCAACTGGCATAACAAAGTTTATTTAGAAAATGTTCTGCATCCCACTTTGGTGAGTGGCGTCTGGGGTCTTAAAAGCTTACGAGCAGCCATCTGAGATGCATCAATTGGTCCCAACCCACCTGGAGCAAAGGAGAATGAAGAATATCAAAGACACAAGGAAAATATTAGCACAAGAGACAAAAGGGCAACATAAACCACAGACTCCATCAGCCTGAGACCAGAAGAACTAGATGGTGCCCAGCTACCACCAATGACTTCCCTGACAGGGAACACAACAGAAAGTTCCTGAAGGAGCAAGAGAAAACTGTGGAGCAGAACTCAAATTCACGTAAAAAGACCAGACTTAATGGTCTGACTGAGGCTGGAGGAACCCTCGAAGCCATGGCCCCCAGATGCTCTGTTAATTAATCCAGAACTAAAACCATTCCCGAAGCCCACTCTTCAGACAAAGATTAGACTGGACTATAAAACATAAAATAACACTCGTGAAGAGTGTGCTTCTCAGCTGAAGCAGATACATGAGACCAAATGGACAGCGCCTGTCCAGAGGCAGGATGAGAAGGCAGGAAGGGACAGGAGCTGGTTGGATGGACATGGGAAACCCAGAGTGGAAAGGGGGAGTGTGCTGTCCCATTATAAGGACTGCAACTAGTGTCACATAACAATATGTGTATAAATTTTTATATGAGAAATTAACTTGAGCTGTAAACTTTCACCTAAAGCACAATTAAAAAAAAAGAAAAAATTGTATGTAAAAGAAAAAATTGTATGTAAAAAAAAAAATCTTAAAGTAGAAATCATACAATAAAAATCTATACGCACAGACACAGAAATGAAGACTTGTTTAAAAAAATGTATCAACATTAATACCCTAAGAGTAACAAATCTGTTCAGGAATATACACATACCTTTTGACATAAATTCAGTGACAATGTAAATTGGCTCTTCGGAAACAACAGCATATAGTGGCACAAGCTTATCATGTCTTAATTTTTTCATGATCTGAGCCTCCTGAAGAAAAGCTTCTGGCATCATTGTACCTGGTTTTAGTGTTTTGATTGCTACTTTTGTGGTTCCATTCCATGTCCCTAAAGAAACAACAAATTTTATTACTTAATCTTCATTTTAGGGGATTTCTGACCAAACTTCAATGAACACCTGTTACCTTATTTAAACATATTTTATCAAAAATTGTGGCATATTACTCTACGGCTGAATAACAAAAAATGAAGTTTCAGGCTTCTTACCCATCCATACTTCACCAAAACATCCTTGTCCTAATTTAACCTCTAGTCGCAAAGATTCTCGAGGGATTTCCCAAGCATCTTTAGCTAGACCTTGAGTCTGGGGTTTCACAGTTGGACACACAGTTGTTAACTTATGGCATAAACCATCAGCATGTTCTAGATAAATGAATAAACCACATTTTCAAATTACTTACAAAAATTAAGGAACATATCAATGTTTTAAAAAGTTTAAATTGTAGCAAATAAAAACAAAAAACATAATGTACTATCAGTTTTACTTTAAAGGCACAGACACAGAAAGGATGTTGTATATAAGAAGCAAAACATACGAAGTGTAGGTAAGAAGTAAAATTTGTTAAATGCATTTTTAAAGTTACTATTTACTGAATACTTATGTTCCAGTTATTGTGCCAATTCAGCACTTTACAAATATCCCAGGCACATGAGGCTTAGAAAACTTAAGCAACTTTCCTGAGGTCGCACACAGCTAGTATGTGATGGAGCTGATTCTCAGACCCAGGTCTGTCTACCTCTAAAGTTATGCTTTTGACCACTGTGCTTTATTTCTTCCCAAAGAGAATGCTACCATCATTGTGATTTCTAATAACCGCTGATGTTTAAGAGGTATACCAAAAATCAAGAAAAACATCCTTCATTAATTCTTACATAGAGACACAAAGGTAGGGAACCCTGGATTCATAATGGCTTGACCTGCGAATCCTTCTTTTACTTTCTTATTGTAAATAAGACACCTTCCCTTCCATTCTCAGTAAGGAAACACAAAAATTCACATTCTAACAAGTTCTATTATAGTTGATGCCACTGCTTTGTAACACTTTTGATCAATGTCAAGACTGGGGAGACTTGATAGACTCAGTTTGCAGTTAGCTGTCACTGAAGAAGAAATTACCAGGGAAACTTTCCCTCCCCTCGTATTTCATGTATATCAAATTGGCAATGAAAATTTTTGAGACAGAAGACTACCTATCAAACTTCTTTGAAAGACTGAAGAATGTCCATAGTTGCCACAGGTTTATTAGGAAAAATGCATCTTTAGACCAAATTTCATTGGATTTATACTTTAGGAATTCTTATATGCTCTAGTCCATCCAGGGAAGGAAACCCAAAAGGACCTCTGACATAGCTTTTTATGTTAAATGTTTAATTTTACATACTTAAGATGTGTACATAAATAAAATATTTGCCTTTATTAATTTATTTTCACAGTCTTAGTATTTATATGTTCTGAAATGGAACTCCAAAACACTACGCCAGTAAGATATGAAGACTCAAATGATGATAGTCTGATTTTAACACATCATCCAAGAACTCAATTCAGGTAATAAGTCAAGTATTACTTGTTCCTTATTTTCCTTATGTTCCTTACTAGAACACTAAAGACATTTCTTGAGTGTACAGTGTGTGTAAGTACCGTGCTGAACATTAACAGATGTGAAGACATGGATTCTGTCCTCATAAAAACAGAACAGAAGAAAGTAATTTTTATCTTTGAAGTATTCACCTACCTGTGTAGTGTTTCACCAATTTCTGCAGAGTATCAAATTGTGCTCTGGTTGTGATATAGTATCCACCATTGTCAAGTTTTCTAATTTTGTAGTGTTTCACATTGTCACCCCTTACCTCATCCCAATCACGAATAGAGAGGGAATAAGCACCTATGAGGAAAAAATGACTACTTTTACTATATCTTTCTCAAAATACTGCCCAAGAAAATTGTTATATTTATATTAACGTAACAATAGTCATACCTTTAGTAGTCTCACTTTCTCTTACTAAGAAAATACCTCGTTGGTTCCCAGGATTCAGAAGTAATCTTTCAGCATCTTTTCTACCCATTTTGCCAAAATACCATCTGGAAAAAACGAAGTATTTTCAGTTGGAAAGGTGTTAAGGGTCAAAAAAACCATACAGAAGTAGCAGCGAATAGAGCTGGGTAGGGAGGATAACGAAGAATTGATTCAGAACGCTAAGTAAAATTGTTAGCTGTTATGGGACACAGATAAAAATACAATAAAACACGATTAAAGATTTTTATTAGATAAGAATATTAAAAAAATGAAAGCGAGGATATACCCTGTCATAGTATTTCCATGTAGTGACTACTCAACATGTTTCTGAACTCCACCTGTCAGCCACAGGAACAGTCAGTGGAGAAGGCAAGACAGCAATGACAGATCTTTTCTGTCATGACAAACGGGAACAGAAAGAGTGTAACCGGAAGAATAGAAGTGGTTCACTGGCAACAATGTGATCATCTGCATTCAGTAAGATGCCAGTATTAAAAAAAAAAACAACCAAAACCAAACCCGCTGCCATTGAATTACTTCTGACTCATGATGACCCCATGTGTACCATACCCAAATTATTAGGAATTCTAAATTAGTTTGGGTTTGATTTAATAAAGTTTTATGAATAAAAATGACAGTCTCTGCTTTTAAGAAGCCCACAGAATAGTGAAGACAAAAGAACAAAACAGAAAGTAGTGCTACGGTAGAAGAGAGCATTTTGGAGGCAAATCACATCATTAATAAAAGCAAACAAATATTGATAGAGCACCTACTATGTACAGAGCACTATTTTAAGTGCTGTGATATGAAAATGAAGTGGTACTTATGGATCCTGGATGAACCTGGTTTGACCTGAAAGTAGAATTTGTCACTGAAGGTGAACTTTTAACTTTTTTTTTTTTTAATAAATTCAAACTTACAGAAAAGATGTAAGAATAGTACATAGAACTCCCATATATGCTTCACCTAGGTCCCCTAATTGTTAACATTTTACTTTGTCATATTCTCTCTCTCTCACTTTCTCTCTATATGTATGTATATATATGCACGTGTGTGTGTGTGTGTGTGTGTGTATCTTTTCTCAACCAATTAAGTTGCAAGTATGTTGAATCGGTGTGTACCTCCTAAAAGACAAGGCCACTCTCCTACATAACCATAGTACAACCACCTAAGTCAACACTGATATAATACTAGTAACTTTAGGTAAAATTTGAAGTGAGAAAATCTGCAGTATGTAATAAGGGTTAGCATAATTTAAAAAAAAAAAAAGGAATAATGAAGGATAAAGACCAGGCACAATGTGTACTATTATTAATGCAGATTCATTATGATTCTACTCTAAGTGGATACTATGCATTCATTATTAATTCTCAAGTAACATCTCCTATTAATATAATACATTAACTGTATTAAGATTAGTATGTAATTGTATGTGTGTAAAGTGTGGCTAAGTACAATGTGCATTAAAACATTTTAAAAATCAAAACAATTAATAAAATATGAAGTAATGTCATACTCTTCTGCCTGAATGGAATCTGCAGGCGCTACATAATTGCTAGGGATATAACCATTCTTTCCTGTAGCAATTGATCTTGCTTCCCACCAGTCTCCTTCCCTGCAACACAAAAAACAACAATTACCACAAGATAAGCTGCTATTTCCCAAGTTACAGTATATTGTAGTGTTGTTTTACATCTGAAGTAGACAAGAGGTATTGCTTCCTTTTTTTATTTATACATTAATTTAATCAAGAATTAGACTCAAAGAATATTCAAAAATAGGTTACATGAATTAAGAGAATAAGACCAAGCAAAGCATTAATTGCATACTTCTCCAAACAACAAAATCACACTTTAACTTTAGTTGTAAGCTCTCTTTTTTATATAACTCTTTCAACCTAAAATAATACACTATACCAAATAAAGCAATTTGGGAGGTAAATCTTTCCAATTACTCAGTTTTTGACTGAATGCTTCCTTTTTTAACAGTTTTACTGATACAACTTGTATGCCATAAAATTTGCCCAGTTAAGGTGTACAATTCAGTGGTTTTTAGTATATTCATAGTGTTGTGTAACCATCCCCATAATCAATTTTAGAACATTTTCATCATCCCAAAAAGAAACTCAGACCCATTAGCGGTCACTTCCCACTCCTCCCCTCCCCCAGCCCTGGCAACCACTAATCTACTTTCTATCTCTGCGGATTTGTCTATCTGGACATTTCATATAAATGAAATCATACAAGATCTGGTCTTTTGTGACTGGCTTCTTTCAATTAGTGTAATTTTTTCAAGGTTCATCTATGTTGTAGCACGTATTGGTACTTCATTCTTTTGTACTGACAAATGCTTTTCTTTTTAACAGTACATAAAATTGTAATGTTTTTTTTAAGCCATTTTAGGAAAAAAACCAGGGTGCCCTAGCGCTCCTATAGTCAAAATATTAACAATGGGTAACAATGCTAAAAAACTGAATTCCTGGAATAATGTATATTTACAAAAACGTTGTCCAAACAAGACTAATTAAATGACAAGCCAGGACATGAGAACTATATGTGATTAATATGTAAGTCCTAACTTTTCAAAATTAATGTGAAAGGAGCAAATATTATCAGTCTCTAATGAGGAAGAGATATTTAGAATCAACTACTAAAGATTAAATGCATGCTTTGCTTTACCAGTGATAAGCATTGAAAACATACTGTCTAAATTGAAATTTCAGCAGCTGGTGGATTCGAACTGCTGACCTTCTGGTTAGCAGCTGAGCGCTTAAACCACTGTGCCACCAGGGCTCTTCTTACAAATACTTGAGGTGAACTTGCTCCCTAGAAAATGGAATGAAAAATTCTTTGGTAATTCAAATATTTATAAACTCATACCCTAGTTTGTAGTCTCCTAGTATGTATTAGGAGCCCTGATGGTGCAGTAGTTAAGAGCTCGGCTGCTAACCAAAAGGTCAGCAGTTCGAATCCACCAGCTGCTCCTTGGAAACCTTATGGTGCAGTTCTACTCTGTCCTATAGGGTCGCTACGAGTCAGAATCGACTCGAAGGCAAAGGGTAGTATATATTAAGCACTTTCAGATACACAAATTGAAAACTTTCCATTTGATCCTGCTAATCAATTAAGGAGCCCTAGGGGCACAATGGTTAAGCACGTGGCTACTGACTGGCTATTTGAACCCACCAGCTGCTCCAAGGGAAAAAAGTCCTGGCAATCTGCTTCTGTAAAGAGTACAGCCTGAGATACCCTATGGGGGCAGTTCTACTCTGTCATATAGGGTCACTATGAGTTGCAATTGATTTGATGGCACACAAAAACCCGTTATTGATTCATTCAAACGCTTCTTACAATACCTATTAAGTGACAGACTTTAGATAGCGTGTGCTGGAAACAGATAAAAAGACAGTCCTTGCCCTCAAGAACTATCTGAAAGCAGGGTTTTTCAACCTCGGCACTACGGACACTTTGGGCTGGATAATTCTTTGCTGTAGGGTGCTGTTCCATATAAGATGTTTAGCTTCATCCCTGGCCTCTGTCCACTAAATGGCAGCCTCCTGGTCTGTGACAACCAAAAATGTCTCCAGCCATTGCCAAATGCCCCTGGGTGATATAGCCTCTAGTTGAGAATTACTGGTCTAAAAGAATGACAAGTGAAAAATTATAACTCAAAATTGTGATAAGAGCTATGGCTGAGGTTTGCACGGGGTCCTGCTCTATGAACATGAAAGACAGACATCCATCAAGCAAGGGGTGGGGGATGGGCCCCAGAGGAGCGGAAGAATGATAGGAAAGGCTTCCTTGAGAAAGGATATATGAACTACTTTTTGAAAGATGAATAAGGTTAGCCAGATAAAGGAAAAAATGGAGTGAGAGATAAGAAGTCACATTCCAGGAAAAAGAACTGGTAAGTGTGAAGGTATGGAGATGATGAGAAACCCCAGTGCAAGCAATTCAGTGTGGCTGGGTAGTGGAGTGAGAAAGGAAAAAAGGCAGACAGTAAATTCTCAGTGAATGACGGCTATTGTCGCTGTTGTTTCTGTTTTATCTTGAAGACAACTGGTAGCTACTGAAGAAATTTAAAGCAGAGAGGCATGATCATATTTTACGTTCTGGAACAGTAACTGGTAGCAGATGGGAACAAGGATGGAAGAAAACATGACTGGAAACAAGCGACAACAGATACATTATTTCAGAAGTTATAAAGTCATTTCTTATGCCTATCAACGAAATTATGGAATCTATTCTCCATAACAAACAACAAATTTTCTATGGTGGGATCCTCAATGACAGAAAGTCCAAGGGTCACATAAGGAAAAAGCAACTTAATGTGGTCAGTTTTAGAGTACAGGAGTGTCTTACTCAGCCTTTTTCCCTTTTTTTTTTTTTTTTTTAACAGAAACAGATAAGATCTTCAATCATCTGTACTTAGATAAAAAGGAACATAAAATTATCTTTATAAAGATTTTTTAAAAAAGTAATGTACTTACTTGCATATAACCCCTCAATAACCTTGATTCTTAAATCTCTACTGTTTGTGGCAGAACCACAGCAGTACAACTTGTGAAAATAATAACTTCTGGCTGCAGCAGTAGTATTATGCCACACATCTGAAGAAACCAAATGCATCGTCTGACCCAGTGAGCAAGAACAATCAACCAGCTCCACGGTTTCAGTGTAAAGACCAGGTTTTGTCAGTATTTCTCCCTCACAGAATACCCAGAACACTTACGTATTGTTAATTATTTGAAATCTTTCACCCTTCTTAAATGAAAGGTCTTCTGTAGTTCTAGCTTCATAATCATACAAGGCCACAAATATAGTAACACCACCTATTGGAGGAAAAGAAACAGCCAAGGTAAATTGGTAACAGACAAGGCAACAAAGAAGAAACAGAACACTATTGTCAGGAAAAAAACCCAAAACTTAAGGATAGTCTTCCTCCTAGTCTCCAGAATCTATTTTGTAGAAGCTGGGGCTTTGGGCAGCTGAAGTTTTCAAGTTTATAGGGTGTTCTTTTGACACATTCCATGAAACTACTTGTGCTCCACAAATTCCAAAATTCTGTAGATCCACAGAAACAAATTTAATTTTGATTCAGAGTAGCAACATCTCTGGCTTGAAAAGACAGTCGAATTTCAAATCTATTCTTTGACAGAAAAAGCACTGAAGGAGTACTATAAACAATTGGCACTGACCTTCCCAATTTCTTATAAACAATGAATGGGTGAACATTGTGTTCATAAGACTAATCATTAACAGCAATAATTGAGTTTTTCAAGATGATTTATTACATGTTTAACACAATAAAAATGCCATGTTTTTCACAGCTACCAAGGCCTCCACCAGACTTGAGTCCAGTACAGCTAGATGGTGCCCAGCTACCACTACTAACTGCTCTGACCAGCATCACAACAGAGGGTTCTGGACAGAGCTGGAGAAGGATGCAGAAAAAAATTCTAACTCACACAAAAAAAACCAAATTTACTGGTCTAAAGGAGACTAGAGAAACCCCGAGAATATGGCCCCCAGACACCCTTTTAGCTCAGTGGTGAAGTCACTTCCGAGGTTCACCATTCAGCCGGGGAGTGGACAGCCCCATAAAACCAAATGGGACTAATGAGG
>NW_004444192.1:904969-927758 GCF_000243295.1 Trichechus manatus latirostris
GATAGGGAACCCAAGGTTGAGTAAGGATAGTGTTGATGTGTTGTGAGGTTGTTAAGCATTGTCATAAGGCAACATGTGTACTGTTTAATGAGAAACTATTTTGTTCTGTAAACCTTCATCTAAAGTGAGAAAAGCAGCACAATTGGAAGAGTGTAGTCGATGTCACTGAACTGTGCATGTAGAAATTTTTGAAATGGTGTATCTTTGGCTATGTATATTTTCACAAAAAAAAAAAAAAGGTCGAGAAGGGAAAGGGTTGACATGTCGTGGGGTTGTTAACCAAGGTCATAAAACAATACGTGTACTGTTTCATGAGGAACTATTTGTTCTGTAAACCTTCACCTGAAGTACAATTTAAAAAAAAAAAAAAAGTAAAAAAAAGCCACATTTTTCTCAGAAATTAAAAGGCATGGCTGATACACAAATTACAAAGTATATATTCTAAATAGAACTGTGTCACATTGAGCATGACATGCAGATGCTTGAGAGATTAGCACAGTGAACTGCCAAACTATTATTTGCAACCAAAACAAAAGTAAGAATAGAACAGATTTATACAATATGCATGGCATTTCAGTGTTAAAAATTTTTCAAGGCAAGTTAAAAAAATCCCATAATATATTGACACTCTTAATCTGAATATGTACATACTCTACTCATTATAATTTCATTAACTTGCCAAATCAATTATTAGTTTTCAATATATCCATCAGTATTTTTTAAAAATGGTAGAATAAAAGGCAGGCAGTAAAACTACAAATAGACTAATAAGTAAAAATGCTGTGAAATATAGAAATTATAAAACTTGCTGTCTCAAAATACAAAGTTACAGAAAATCAAAGGTAAAAATACAATCACATACAATTTTTCTCATTTATTTGGCCTCTCCTCTAAGTTCCACAGCCATATATCAACTGCCTATTTGCCATCTCTACTTGAATATCTAACTTAAAACTTGTCAGCTACAAAATAAAACTCTTGATTTTTCTCCTCTAACCTGTACTTAAACCTAGGACTTCCCACCTAAGCAAATGGCACTACTATCCAATCAGTTGCTTAAGCCAAGTTCATTACTAGGACTGTCAAGTCTACTTTTAAAATATGTTATCTACTTCTTTCCATTTCCATGCTGCCACTTTAATCCAAAAGTCCTTGTCATCTCTTGCTGGGCTACTGGGAGTAGTAGCCTTCTAACCCCTAACATTCATTCTCCACACAGCTGTCAGTTTTTAAAAAAAGGAAATTCAATCATGCACATCCTGTGATTAAAACTCTTCAACAGCTTCTTTCTGGCTCTGAATAAAACCCAAGCTTATTACTGGAGTCTACGAGGCCCTGAGTAATCCGGGGCTTCTGCTGAACACTTCGCTCCTGCATCATACAATTCTCTCTGCTCACACTGGCCTATCACTAGTCCTTAAAACTGCCAAGCCCACCTGTACCTCCTGAACTTTGCAAATGTTATCCCCTCTCCCTAGAATGCTCTTTTCCCAGCTCTGCACATGGTTAGGCCATTCTCATCAATCAAACCTCAGCTCAAATCATTTCTTCTCAAGGTGCCTTTCCCTGGTAACCTAAAGGGCCTGCACCAATCACTCTGGCTAGTTTCTTCATAGCATTTAAGAACGAGTAACTGTTGCCAGACCCTCATTTTAATGTAAACGCCGTTAGGGCAGAAATCTTGTTTGTCTTGCTCACCTCTCTACAGCTGGCACACCCAAACCAAAACATGCTGCCGTCAAGTCAATTCTGACTCACAGTGATCCTAAATAGAACTGTCCCATAGAGTTTCCAAGGAGCGCCTGGTGGATTCGAACTGCTGACCTTTTGGTTAGCAGCCGTAGCTATTAACCACTGTGCCACCAGGGTTTCCACCTGGCACACAGACACTCCACATTTGTTGAATTAATAAATGAATACCTGTAAGTGGAGCATTTCATGTAAGTAAACTGCTTTAAGTAACTGAAGTATATCTTTAAGTATCAACATTAATTTTAACCATTTTGGATCACTATTTTTCCCAAAAATATAATTCTGAAAATAATTTAAACTTTTGCTAATGACTGAAGAATATCATCATGGACATCAATCTATTATTGATGTATTTAGAGGTAAACCATAAACAAACCTAACCCATTGCCACTGAGTCAAATTTGGACTCATAGCAACCCTCTGAAACAGAGTAGAACCGTCCCATAGGGTTTCCGCGGCTGTAATCTTTACGGAAGCAGACTGCTGCATCTTTCTCCTGTGGAGCAGCTGGTGGGTTAGTCCGTCAACATTTTGGTTAGCAGCCCAGTGCTTAACCACCTTAGAGTTAAAAAACAAAAAAAACAAACTCATTGCCATTGAGACTATTCCAACTCATAGTGACCTATAGGACACAGTAGAACTGCCTACAGGGTTTCCAAAGAGCAGTTGGTGGATTTGAACTGCCGACCTTTTGGTTAGCAACTGAGCTCTTAACCACTGCGCCACCAGGGCTCCACCACTTTAGAGTCAGGGGGCTGGAATTATGAGTTATGGACATCAAGCAGTCAATTACAATCTTAACTCCCAAATGAATAGTCTAATCAAATCAGTGTATGGCATTCCTCTGGCTACTGTTATTGGTCCAAGGGTGGGCAGACTGAAGGGAAAATTTCTAGTCCAGGCTTGGAGAAGACACTTCTCTTTTGTTTGCCCTCACTGGTTGTTAATAAAGACATATGCTGCTCAATTTGATGGTGGTAGCTGTTTTGCCAAGCCAAAGGATAAAGTTGACACTCCGAGGACTGCAGGAGAGAGAAGGAAGAAAGTCTTTGCTGACATCATGGAGCTGCTGTATCAAGGAATCCTGGAGCTCACCCTGAATGACTGTTTAAGCCACTTGTGGTTTTGTTTTCTTGCAGGAAAATGCATGCTGATATGGGACCCTTTACAAAAGAGTGTGGCTCTCTTGCTCCTCTCTTTTTTAAAGTTTCGGAATCTACTTTTTTACAGCATTTCTGTCTCCATGCAAGGCTGTCAGCTGTTCCTTCTTCCTGTTCTCTGAAAAGATGTTATAAAATAATACATGTAGCTCTGGACTAGGATATCACATCTAGACTCTCCTGTTTATTATCTGTGACTCTGAAAAAAATCATTTAAACTCCCTAGGCCTCGCAATTTTTTTTTTTTTTTAAATCAGTAGTATCTGGTGGAAAAATTGTATTATCACCACTACACTGCCATTTAATTGTTTATTAAGTAACTACTATAATACTTTAATAGCAGATAGCATTTTACAATACTGAGAAGTTGTAAGATTTTTGAGGGAGGGGTATGTTTTTAATTTTTATATCCCCAGAGCCTACCACACAATAGATGCAATAAACATTTGAATAAGGAATTAATGAAACAGTAAATGATATAACCCAGTACATAATCATCATCAGATTATCACCAAATTTCCCAGAACAATAGCCATGTATACAATAAGACTCTAATTTTTGTTACAGACTGTAATTTTCACATATAATTACTTTAAAAGTCCCCCAGAAGGGTTATTTTTCTTACAACAAACCTTATGTATGTATTGCCCAAGGTCACATTTTCAAACTGAAAACAGAACTGTCCACTGAAATCTCACCTGTTAAACTAGCAGGATATGAACTTGGCACCACTGAAAATGAGGAAGACGTTCCCCCAAAAGGTGTCACACCTGAGGAACCTCCAAATGGTGTCATGGAAAGGCTGCTAAAATTAACAGATGTCCCCTTGGCTGAAGATGATGGTGCCACTGAAGTATGTTCTGCTCCATAATGGCTGGCACTTGTACTGACAGACTCCGGAGTGTTTTCAGTTCTATATTTAATGGCTGGACTTTTGTTCTCTTTACTTTTAATGCAGCCCATTATCAAATCTACAAAGGCAATAAGGTAAATATTTTGAGAAAGCAGTTAACTTACAGGATACTTCAAAAGAGTCAATTCAAAAGTAAACAAGGCATTTTTCTCTGCAAAAAGTATCATTAATAATGCAAAACAAGAAAAACTAGAAGCCTAAAAATGAAGTCTCTTCCCTTATCTTTTTTTTTTTTAATGTGAAGTACTTCATTTACACTTTTTGAAAAACTAGCAGTGAACTGTCAATTTATGACTTGCAATTAAAGATGTTTTACAAACAATGTCATTTCCCAAATTAAAAGTCTCTCCTCTAGGCTAATAAAGCATAAAATTCTTCAAATTAGCTGATTTTCATGTGTCTTAAGTAAATGACCATCTTTGACCAGAAAATGTTTGCAAGAATATACAGAACAAAATCTACTCCACTGGGGAAGCAGAGTGTGCCTCTAAGGCAGCATCCAGTCCTCGATGAACCCGTAGCTCATGGATCTGTCCACTTTCTACAGTGTCAGATCCCATTACATCAACTTCAAATGTAAGGAGATAAAGGGCAGCCCTAAGAGTCGGGTACAGAGCTAGTTTATCAATTTTAGAGTCAGGTTTGATATAGCTGGATCCCTAAACAACCATGGTGTGATCAGCTACAGTAGGATATTAGAGAGGATTTACAAAGGAAGTACCAAGAAGCCCTTCCTTTAGCAGTACGCTAGATTCTCCGGAAGAATAGCTCTTTAATGATACTCAGTTGCTGACTGGCACACAGAGCAAAGTGCGGGAGATGAGCATCACTGTCTAGCTGGGTGGGATGGGGAACCAACATCGGCGAACAGAGATGTCAGACGGGTTTGTCCTGGACGGGGTTGGGAGTTAGGATCATAAATGTCCAACAGACTATGTAGAAACCTCTGGAAGCATATACCAGGTCTTGCAGCCAATAATCCAAAGAGCCATTTTTGAACCCTGAGGTTACAGACAGATGATATGCACCAACACAGTCATCAAGTTGAGAGTCTAGGAGGCAAAGACAGTGGCAACTCTACAAATACAGTTCAGGGCGGTTTGCTCCCAGGAACGCGCTCTGTCCAGAAGATGGTGCTGCATCTGAGTATATGTGTGTGGCACTATAACTGGTGACCCCGTACTGCATATTCTTGCATGCTGAGCTAACTAAAATGACTAGTCATATTATTTATTCTGATTTGTTACAACTAATGTAAATTCAATTTTTTTATTGTAGTAAAAAATATGTATAACATAAAATCTGCCATTTTAACCTTTTTTTAAGTGTATAATTCAGTGGCATTGATTATATTCATACTGTTGTGCAACCATCAGTACTATTTCTAAAACCTTTTCATTACTCTAAACAGAAACTCTGTACACATTAAGCAATAGCTTCCATCTCTTCTCCCCCTTACACGTTATCTTTATTCCAATTCTGCTAAAGCACACTCCAATCATGTCACTCTCCAGCTAAACCACCTTCAGTGGTTCAATGACAACATGCCACAGTGTGTTGGGGAAACTATGGGCTCTGAAGTCAGAGGGGCCCAAGTTTGAGTCCTGGCTTCCTACTTACTAGCAGAGTGATTTCAGGTATGTTGTTTATCCTCTCCGCGCCACAGTAACTTAAAAAATGGGGATAACACCACCTACCATTTCTGTTTTGTCTATTCTCACAAACATCTTCTGGCCAAGAATGTTCATTTACTTAAGATACATGAAATTAGCTAACAGAAAGAATTTCATGTTTTAATTAACCTAAAGGACAGAGTTTTAATTTGGGAAATGACATAGACTTACTATGAGGATTAACTTCATTACAAGTACTAGACAATATATGGCACATAGTAGGTACTAACAAATACTGATCATACTCCTATCTATATCAGCACTGTACAACAGAAATATAATCCAAGCCACAAATGCAAGCTACATATATAATTTTAAATTTTCTAGTAGCCATATTAAAAAAAAAAAAGTAAAAAGGAAACAGGTGAAATCAATTTTAATAATGTTTTATTTAACCCAATATATCTAAAATATAATCATTTCAACATGTAATATAAACACTGTTTATGAGATACGTTACATTCTTTTTTTTTTTTTTTTTTGGTACCAAGTCTTCGAAATCCAGTGTGGGTTTTACTTATAGCACATCTCAAACTGGACCAGCCACATTTCAAGTGCTCAGTAACTATATGTGGCTAGTGGCTACCATACAGGACAATGTAGCTCTACACTTTCTCTTCCCTAACAATAGACATGGGACAAGTGGTGGTTCAGTGGTAGAATTCTCGCCATCCACATGGGAGAACCAGGCTGGATTGCTGGCTTATGCACCTAACACACAGCCACCACCTGTCTGTCTGTGGAGGCTTGCATGTTGCTACAATGCTGAACAGGTTTCAGCATAGCTTCCAGACTAAGATGGACTAGGAACAAAGGCCTGGTGATCTACTGAAAAATGAGCCAATGAAAATCTTACGGTCCAATCCACAACCAATCACGGGATGGCGCAGAACCAGGCAGCATTTTGTTCCATTGTATATGGGGTTGCCATGAGTTGGGGCCAACTCGAGGGCAGCTAACATCATCAACAGACACACCTTCAATGTTTGCTAAACTAAGCACAAATCTCACCTTAGCTTTCAAGGCTTCTAAAATTTGGCCACAATCTATCTTTCCAAACTTATCTCCTATTTTCTCACACATACGGTCTCAAGGGAAAAAAAAAAAAAAAAAAAAACCTGTTCCTCAAATACATACGCTCTGAGCTTTCCTATTTTTGTATTTTTCTCCTCATCTAATTGCTTCTGTCCATAATACTCTCCCCACATCTCTACCTGCTAAAATCCTATCTATTCACTGGTGGTCATCACAAACATTACTTTTCCATTTAGGCTTTTCCTATCATTGGTTAAAACTTTTTTCCTTAAAGCCTCCAATGTACTTCTGGGGAGATTTTTGCATGAGATTCTCTGGTTATTCCATTTTGTATCTTGATTTTGCTTACTAGTTGTCTTCATTATCTAGTGCTCAAAGATGCACACTGATCCCAGCTCTGCTTTCTTGGTGGTAGGAGGTCCCTGCACTGAGAAGTTCCTAGACCAGGTGAGGACTGATGACAAGGACCTTCCCCCAGAGCTGAGAGGAAGGAAAGCCTTCCCTGGAGCTGCAACCCTGAATTCGGACTTTTAGCTTCATGAACTGTGAGACAATAAACCTCTTTGTTAAAGCCATCCACTTGTGGTATTTCTGTTATAGCAGCACTAGATGACTCAGACAAAATTTGGTACTGGAAGAGTGGGGTGCTGGTCTAACAGATACCTAAAATATGGAGTCAGTTTTGAAACTGAATGGTAGAGGCTGGAAGAGTTCTAAAGTGCCTAATAGTAAAAGCCTAGACTCTTGCCTTGAAGAGACTGTTGGTGTAATTATGGATATCAAAGATAATTCTGGTGAGGACTCAGAAGGAAGTGAGGAGAGCTGTTACACTGGAGATGGCACACACAGTGAGAAGCAGCAGCAGAGAACTGGCAACCGCAGACGACTGGCAGCAGCAGAGGACCGGTAGTAGCAGAGGACCGGCAGTAGCAGAACTAGAAGACTGGTGCCAGACAGCACTGGAACTGAACCACAGAGCAAGAGAGCTGAGTGCCTTCTGGCCAAAGTTTACTGGGGAGAAGGGTGCCTCCAGGCACTTATCAGTGGAGCTTAAGAGCTCTGGAATACTTGCCCAAGCAGGGCAAATGTGGGCAGTGAAGCCCGAGGGGCCAAGAGGCCAAGGAAAGAGGAAGCAGAAGCTGAAGAGACAAGGAACACAAGAAGCAAAGCTTCTCCAGTCTCAAAGGGTAGGGCCATGACCCCAGGGGTCTCAAAGGGTGGAGTCATGGCCTCTGGGCTTCAAAGAGTGGGGTCACAGCCTTTTAGGTTCCAAAAAGTCAGATATTCACCAACTCAGTTCTGGAGTGTGGGGCTGTCGTTTAAGAGTGCCAGTGGGATGGGGATGGATCTGCTGCCCAAAGCTGAGGGAGTGGGGCTGCCATGCGCAAGGAGGAGAAGAACAGACCTGCCAGGGCTGACGGGGTAGGGCCGACACTCAAATGGACTAGGAGAATGGGGTTGCCCAAAGCCAAGGGAGCAGAGTTGCCATTCCAGTGGGCCTGGAAGGTGGAGCTGAAGTTCAAGGCCGAGGGGCCTCCACTCAGAATATAGAGAGTATGGCCAACACCCAGAGTCTGGAGGGCAGGACCACTGCCTAAATGGTCTCAGAAAACAGAGGGCTATTTTCAAGCCTTGAGGGCTAATGTAACATGTTCTGTTGATTTGCTTGGTGCCTGTTATCCCTTCTTTCCCTCCAATTTTTCCCATTTGTAATGGAAATGTCTAGCGTGTGCCTGTTCCACCATTGTACTTTGGAAGCAGATAACTTGTATTCTAGATTTCACAGATGAAGAGGAATGTTTGGATTTTGGACTTGGAGTTGAATTAAGACTTTTGCTATGATATGATGGGGTGAATGTTTTACATGTGGCAAGAACATGAATTTTGGGGGGCCAGAGGGTGGAATGTTATGGATTGAATTGTGTCCCCCAAAAATGTGTGTCAACTTGGCTAGGCCATGACTCCCAGTATTGTGTGACTGTCCACCATTTTGTCATCTGATGTGATTTTCCTATGTGTTGTAAATCCTATCTCTATGATGTTAATGAGGCAGGATTAGAGGTACTTACGCTAATGCAAGATTAGATTGTATCCTGAGTCAATCTCTTTTGAGATATAAAAGAGAATCAAGCACAGAGACAGGGGAATCTCATACCTCCCAGCAAGTAGTGCCACGAGCAGACTGTGTCCTCTGGACTCGGGGTCCCTCCGCTGAGAAGCTCCTAAACCAGAGGAAGATTAATGACAGGGACCTTCTTCCAGAGCTGAGAGAGAAAGCCTTCCCCTGGAGCTGATGCCCTGAATTTGGACTTCTAGCCTACTAGACTATGACAGAATAAACTTCTGTTTGTTGAAGCCATCCACTTGTGGTATTTCTGTTAGAGCAGCACTAGACAGCTAAGACACTAGTCTAATTCCCATGCCACCACCAAGCTATTGACAATACATTCCTCAAAAGCAAGGGTTGTGTCTGACTAATCTCTTATCCACTGTACTGCCTACCAGTGTGATTTGAAGATAGTAGGTTTACTAACACTACAAAATCTGCACTATTCTATTCACTTCCTGCAGAAGCACTAATGTAGATTTCATTAATTCACTTTCTTTTAAAGGTCATTCTTATTTGTATATTTTATCCCTTCCTATGACATTCAAAAGGAAGTAGGTAAATAAGATTCTGAAAGACTGAACAGTTACAACCTCGGCTACATAATATTAGTTTAAAATATAGCTATAAATATTAAAATATAGTTTCACAATCTCAGAGTTGAAACGTTTTCAAATCACATCTTAAATGGGTACAGTCTAAAGATATGATACTTAAGTTCAAGCAGCAAAACACAACTGAGACTTGAAATTTAAATACACGATGAAAACAATATGAGGGAACATAAACTAAATATACAAGGGCAATTGCTTCTGAAAGTATTAGAAGAAACTGAAGGTAAATCATTTTACAATCTTGGGTTGGAAAAAGTCTTTTCAAGTATGACATAAAAACAGAAGCATTAAAGGAACAGCTAATAGATACAACTATTGTAACTTCCAAATGAGGGGCTGGGATGAAGACAAAAACACTTAAGTGAAGCTAAAGATATGACAAATAGGGAAAATATCTTTGAATTCGCTAGTGCTTTAACTTGCTCTCTCCACATACACACACACACGTACAAAAATTGGTTGACATTCTTAATATAGACAACTCTTACACATGGAGGGAAGGAAAAGCCCTGTAGAAAATTAGGAAAGCCTATTAAAAGGCAATTCACAAAAGAAATATGAAAGGCCAATTGACATTTGAAAATCTGTCCAACCTTCTCAGTCTTCTAATAAATGCAACCTCCAGGTATCATTTCTGCACTTAGGTTATATTCAATGGCAACCTAAGTAAGATTACATAATTACTAAGATATCATAACGATCTTCTCACATCTGTAATGCTTCAATGCATCAATTTCTCACGGTCTTTCTTAAATCCCATTTTAAAAAAGTTATAATTTACAAACAGTAAAATTTACCCTTATTAGTAAGACAGTACACAATACTGGAGAAGTCAGCACAACTTGACCAAGGCAATTACGGTCA
Organism: Trichechus manatus latirostris; assembly: GCF_000243295.1. Classification (NCBI taxonomy): domain Eukaryota; kingdom Metazoa; phylum Chordata; class Mammalia; order Sirenia; family Trichechidae; genus Trichechus; species Trichechus manatus. The sequence goes on from NW_004444192.1 coordinate 915,088, forward strand.
TGGAAGCTCCACAGACACGTCCAAACTCCCTGAAGGACCAAATTACTGGGCTGAGGGCTATGGGGACCATGGTTTTGGGGAAAATCTACCTCAACTGGCGTAACAGTTTATAAAGAAAATGTTCTGCACTCTACTTTGGTGAGTAGCATCTGGGGTCTTAAAAGCTTGTGAACCGCCATCTAAGATACGCCATTGGTCTCACTCTGTCTGGAGCAAGGGAGAATGAAGAAAACCAAAGACACAAGGGAAAGATTAGCCCAAAGGACTAATGGACCACAACTACCACAGACTCCACTAGACTGAGTACAGTACAACTAGATGGTGCCTGGCTACCATTACCAACTGCTCTGACAGGGATCACAATTGAGGGTCCCGGGCAGCCCTGGAGAAAAATGTAGAACAAAATTCTAACTCACAAAAAGAAGACCAGACTTACTGGTCTGACAGAGACTGGAGAAGCCCCGAGAGTATGGTCCCCAGACACCCTTATAGCTCAGTAATGAAGTCACTCCTGAGGTTCACCCTTCAGCCAAAGATTAGACAGGCTCATAAAACAAAATGAGACTAAATGAGCACACCAGCCCAGGGGCAAGGATGAGAAGGCAGGAAGGGACAGGAAAGCTGGTAATGGGGAACCCAAGGTGGAGAAGGGAGAGTGTTGACATGTCGTGGGGTTGGTAACCAATTTTCACAAAACAATATGTACATTAATTGTTTAATGAGAATCTAGTTTGCTCTTTAAACCTTCATCTAAAGTACAATTATAAAAATTAAAAAAAAATACACCCTCATTAGTGTATAGGTCTGCAAGTTTTGACAAATGCATATGTTGTGCAACCACCTCAGTGAAGAGAAAGAACAGTTTTATCACTCTCAAAATTCCCCTGTGCCCTTTTATAGACAATGTCTCCTCTCAACCCCAGGCAATCACTGATCTGTTTTCTGTTCTTATAGTTTTGCCTTTTCCAGATACCCTATAGTTGGAATCATCCAGTATGAAACTTTTTGAGTCTGGCTTCTTTCACTTAGCATAATGTATCTGAGATCCAGCTACATTTTTGCAAGTATCAGTAGTTCATTTCTTTTCATTGCTGAGTACTATTCTAGTGTATGCATATACCAGTTTGTTTAACCATTCTCCAGTTGAGGGACATTTGGGCTGGTTCCACTTTTTGAAAATCACAAGTAGAGCCACTATGAATATACACATTCAGGTTTTTCTGTAAACGTAAGTTTTCATTTCACTTGAATAAATGTATAGGAACAAAACTACCGGATTGTATGAGAAGTATATGTGTAACTGTATAAGAAAACTAGCAAACTTTTCCAAAACAGCTTTAATATTTTGCATTCCCACCATCAAATCGAGCATTTCAGTTGCTCTGCATCCTCTCAACACTTATTATAGTCAGTATTATTTTTAGTCATCTTAATAGGTGTGTAGTGATATCTCTCTGTGGTTTTAATTTATATAAAGCTTAACATTCCACAACCTAATTTTACATGCAAGAGAACATTTTATTATCAGCTTCATCTCTTACTCACACCTGTTTGAAGTTCTTTAAACTAATCTTGGAGCTCCCTGGGTAGCATAAATGGTTAAGCGCTCGACTACTAGCCGAAAGGCTGGTGGTTCGAACCCACCCGGAGGCAAGTGGAAAACAGGCCTGGCAATCTGCTTCCAAAAGGTCACAGCCTTGAAAACCCTATGGAGCAGTTCTACTCTATACACATGGTGTCGTCATGAGTCAGAATCGCCTTGACGGCAACTAACATCATCATCTTGACTTCAAACACTACAGTTGTTTTGCCTGTTTTTAAGACTTCTTATAAATGTAATCATATAGCATGCATTTTTTTGTGTTTGGTTCTTTCACTTAATATGTTTGAGAGACACTGTTGTATTTTGTTCATCTTCATTGTTGTATAGCATTTCTTTATATGAATATACCATCATTTATTTATTCATTCTAGTGGTAAAAGATTTGAGCTGTTTTCAGTTTTTTGCTTAATATTACTATGATGATGGTAAGGAATACTCCTGAACCATCTCTTGGTATACATGTACATGCATTACTGGAAATACACCTTGAAGTAGAATTGCTGGGTCACAGTATGCACTGCTCAACAGTTTTTCAAAGTGGGTGTACCTGTCTGTACTCTCACCAGTAGAGTATGACAGTTACCATTGCTTCACATCAGGGCTTCAAACCAGTTCATTCAAATTTCCATTTCTAACAAGCTCCCAAGAAGTTATACGTAAGAATCACCAAGCAATCTTGTTAAAATGTAGATTCTTATTCAGTATATCTGGGGTGGAAATGAAAATTCTCAGCAGGGGTTCAAACTGGAACAAACCAGATCAAAGCACTGCTTCACATCTTCCCAGATACTTATTTTCAGTATTTTAAACTTATCGGTCCTAGTTGGTGTGCAGTGGTTTCTCATGATTTTATGTTGATAATTATTAATGAAGTGAGCACTTTTATATATGTTTATTGGTCATTCTCTTGTGAAATGCCTGTTCAAGACATCTGCTCATTTTTCTATAGAACTGTCTGTATTTTTCTTATTGGTTTATAAGGCATTCTTTATATTTTCTAAATATCAGATGAGCAGAATTTTTTCCACTTTACTCCTTGTATCCCCAGAACCCAGGAAAGGGCTTGGAATATAATAAGCACCAATCAATGTTTTTTAAATGAGTGAGTGCTTGCTCTGCTTTCCTTCAGATTTTAATCATCCATTTCCACAATTTTGCCTCATAATCTGACCATTTATGGTAATTCCCAACCTCCAATTCAATTCACCCAAAACCAACTAAACCCACCGCCATTGAGTCAATTCCAACTCATAGTGACCCTGTAGCACACAGGAGAACTGCCCCCTAGGGTTTCCAAGGATGTAATCTTTACTGAAGCTGACCGCCACATCTTTCTCCCACGGAACAGCTGGTGGGTTCGAACCTTTTGGTTCGACTTTTTGGTTAGCAGCCAAGCACTTACTACCATGCCACCAACTATGCCACCAGGGCTCCTTAATCCAATCTAAGGCAGCTCTAATACGCTGGCTATCTAATAATCTTTATAAAGTAGAACTGTGTCTACAACACTCTCCTCTACCTACAGAATAAAATCCCAACTCCTTAACCGGATATTCCAAGTCGACTTCCCCAATTTACTTTCCCTATCATCACTATTCTCCTTCTAAAATGCGGATATGGGGTTAAAAAAGAAAAAAAAACCTACTGCCACTGAGTCGATTCCAACTCATAGCAATCCTATAGGATGGAGTAGAACTGCCCTATAGGGTTTCCAAGGAGCGCCTGGTGGATTCGAACTGGCAACCTTTTGGTTAGCAGCCGCAGCTCTTAACCACTACACTACCAGAGTAGGGAAGACTAAAAGGTCATTTAGATGTTAACTATGCAAATTATTTTTACATCTATATGTAGTTCCCTGTTGGCGAAGGACAAAATTAAAGAATAAGAAGGGGAAAGATGAGGCCAGAAGATAGCAGCAAGGGACAGAGCCTACACCACAAAAGATCTTATATTTCCTTTACTCAGCACAATTTGCTTTATATATGTGGGCATTCATTTAATTTTTGTTGATAAAGAATGAATCACTCAATTTTAACTTGATCCTGATTAATTCTACCCAACAACTCACCTAACATTTGCATCCCCCCAAAGAATCGAGCATAGCAAGAGTTCCATAAACAATTGTTAAGTTTTCCAACTATTTCCTAACTTACCAATTTCATCAGTCAGGTAAGTTTTTCAACTTTATATCAGGTGGTCATATATCAGAATTACTTATACTGTTTATCAGAATCTGCTCTTAAGTATATTCAGCAGAGATGAAACAAATTTGAAATAATGCATCTAACTCAATCATTAGCAAATAACACATTATTACATTATATAGAGTGTTATTTAGTTTTAGTAATATTTTTACACTTTTATAGAGCTTTATGTTTCCAAAGTATTCTACTATTACTATTTATTTTGATCCCACAGTAATCCTAATATACTACCAGAAGAGTAGGTATTATTTCTACTTCTTATATTTGAAGAACCTGAAGGCTAAGGAGGTTAACTGACTTGCTCAAGGAGAGAAGGCTAAGAGAGAACACAGCTAGGGACTTAGGTTTTCGGATTTCTATCCTACATTCTTTGCGCTATATAGCCTCCTATGAAGCCTTGTTGTAACATTTTCTGTTCATTGGTAAGTTACTAAAATATTAGCCCTTTATAAAATGTTACAAACATGATAACATTATTGGCAGTCAGCTTCACTGCTAGATCTAGGACAAAAATCTACTAACTTTGAAAACTGCCCCACCCTGCTCCACTCTAACAGTGAATCAAAAAATCTCAAATGATTTAATATAGTTTTGAAAATTTTAAAAACATTTAAATGTACATTATTTCTATAAATTAACTCTAGAAAGCTAGCCAACTGTGACATACATGACATCTGACTGGTGGTAACGGGTGGGGAAGGCCCTAATTTAGCATTGCCCACATGGTTCCAATTTACCACTTTGGGTTTTAAACCTTTAAGAAATTCTAGAGAAATAATTTATAGACTTATTTTCATAAGATATAAAATCAATCTCATAGGTCACACTGCTCTACAGGCCACAAACGTAAGCATTTTCCTCTAACTTTCATTTTTAATCCGCTCCCTTTAGCCTAAAGGACAAAGGATAGGAAGGGCCAGGAAAGAACAGAAAGCACAGGCGGAGAGGAGGAAACTGCAGACCACAAAGGGCGTGCACTCTGTCTTGTAAAAGCAAACAAAGAAGTTAATTTTCCAAGAGTCAAAGGAGAATAGAAAATGTGAGCAATGGAAACGGAGCCTGCAGTGCTCCCTTGGTGATGGCGATCTGCTATCTTTTTCTTTCTTTTTTTTTTCATTTGAGATATACAAAACTTTGACCTTGGAAAAAATAAGCCAACTTATTCAAAAGTCCTGATACCCACAGTTTCTTGTATGAACTCTGGCATAATATCAGTCTATGAGAAGGACCTTATAACAGGAATACTTAAAGAATTGTAAAGAATGCTGAAAAGTTTTGTATATTATGTTATGAATTACAATAAAAATAACTTATAAATTAATGGAAGGTCTCAGGATTTTTAAAAGTTTATTAAATTCAACATAGAATAGATGTGAATTATGATGATCCCAGGTAAAAGTTAATCACCTTTAGCCACTTTAGGCAATAATTGTTGGTAGAAACCAACTCAAACCAAACCCGTTGCTGTCGAGTTGATTCTGACTCATAGCGACCCTACAGGACAGAGCAGAACCGCTCCGTGGGGTTTCCAAGTAGTTGCTGGTGGATTCAAACTGCCGACCTTTTGGGTTTTTGGTAGAAAGGCACCTGTAAATTATTTATTAGGTATCATTCTTTCTGCAAATTTAGTCAATTCTTGAAAAAATAAGGCAAATTTTATACCTAAGAATTTTATCCTCTCAGATTTTTGACCACCAAATTACAGTAAACAATTGGATTCTACTTTCAAGTCCCATGTAAATTAAATGCTCCTCAAACACTGTATAAACTAGTCTTTATTGGGGTTTTAAATCTTAAAAACATACAGTGCAACTAATTCATTAAGAAAGTGCATATTCCTTCTGCTTTTTATTTCTTTAGTAAGACTAAAGTGCAGAAGAAATTAGGTACATACACATTTTTTAGAAACATTAGTTTATAAAACTGGCCTGAAACCCTTTAATTTTTCCCAAATTTCTGGATGTTTACTTTATTTCCACCATCCTTTTGCTGTAACTGTATCATGAGGTTTTTTTTCCTTGTAAAGCTATTTTTTATAAGAACACATTTCAAATTACTAAACTCTTACTTTACACATTTCAAAGAAACTTCTCATTTTTTGCCCCAAACCAAAATGAGTTAACATTTTATTACAAATCTCAGGTGATTACTGCACTTCCTATAATTTTAATTATTTTTTAAAATAATACTTTGTTGTGTTTTTGGTGAAAGTTTACACGGTAAATTAGGTTCCCATTTGACAATTTCTACACAAACTGTTCAGTGATATTAGTTACATTTTCCACAATGTATCAACATTCTCTTTGTGTTCTGGGTGTTCTGTTTCTAGTACTCTAGTTTCCCTGCCCCCTTATCTTCTCTTCTTTGCTTTACAGTAAATGTTGACCCTTGTGGTCTCATATAGATGGTTTTTTAGTACAGCACCGTATTATGGGTAGTATCCTTTATTTTGTGTGCCACTCTATTATTTTGCTAAAAGGTGATCTCAGGGGATAGTTTGGTTCACGGTTTAAACAGTATCTCCAAGCAATAGTCTCAGGGAGTCCTCTAGTCTCAAATTGTCCAGTAAGTCTGGCCTTTTTTACAAATTTGAGTTTTGTTCTACATTCTTCTCCCATTCTATCTGAGACTATCTATTGTGACCCTGGTCAGAATGGTCAGTAGTGGTAGCCAGGCACCACCTAGTTCTTCTGGTCTCAGGGTAGATGAGGCCATGGCTTGTGCAGGCCACTGGCCCTTTAGACTTGTTTCTTCTCTGAGACTTTGGTTTCTTTTGGACTTTTTTGCTCCTGACGAGTAGAGACCAATAGCTGAATCTTAGATTGTCGCTCACAAACTTTTAAGACCCCAGACGCTACTCACTTCGCTAGGATGTAGAACAGGAACTTTGTGAACTATTTTATGCCAAATGACTGAATTGTCCCATAATACTCAGGTTCTAAGCCTTCAAATCTAGAAAACCAATCTCACAAGGTGTTTGGCTATGTCTGAGAAGTATTTGTAATTATGTCTTCTATGAATACATGTGCTTACACCACGAACCTATAAATATTTCTATCTGTGCATACATACGTATACATCTGTACCTACTCACATACCTATATGCCTATATACATACATATGTGACCATACATTCCTTTTTTTGGTCATTGTTGGTGCTGCTGTCAAATTCTTGAGTTTTAATGTATATTTTATTCAACAGATTTAAGACTTAGTAAGATTTAGTTAATAAAGTAATCAAATGTATATAATTGTAAACAAAATTAATGCAGCAGATCTGTCAGCAAGGAGGATTAGGCAATAGAAGTAACAAGCAAAAAATAGCCAAGTGTGTTTCAGAAACCAAAATAAGCGCATGACAGGGAGCATGGCTGGAGATAAGTTTGGGGAAGAAAGGCGAGAAGTCAATCAGGTTATTCTGTTATGGTTCTCAGAGACTAGGAACCTTCCTAAGCTTACGCCCTCTCCTATCTTCAGTCTAGTTTTTCTACTAATAGAGATAAGAAAGAAGTTCTAATAATAAATTTTGACTGGTATACAACATTTAATTGTAACTTGAGCATATTATATACATTTAAAACCACTTTCTTGGAGGCTTAATGAACTCCTGAAACTACTGCCCTGAGATAATCTTTAAACCTTAAACCAAAGATATCCCCTGAAGTCTTAAAATCAAATAACTGTTTAGTTTAACTAGTAAACAATGTCTGCCTTGAGCATTACGCCTTTCTAAGAACTATCTATATGAGATCAAATTGACAACAGCAACTCCAACGATTAGGTATGAACCTTAGAGGGCAGTGATTTTATGTTAATGGGGGAGGAGCAACTCAGAAAAGGAGGGTGCTGCCCAACTTGAAGACTGCAATCAATGTCACTGAATTGTACATGTAGAAACTGTTGAATTGGTGTATGCTTACCTGTGTATATTCTCAACAACAAAATACAATTTTTTAAAAAAAAGTTTTAATCCAGTTTTAAAAAACTTTTATTTTGAAATAATTTTAGATTTGATTTATAAAAGTGTTACAATCACTTTCTTTTTTAAAATATTGCTCTTCATGGTTTATTTTGCTATCTAATATCCCTCCTCAAGCAAGGTGTTCTACTAGAAAATGAAGTAAACAATTTATTTCGATTTGGTTAGAGTTTAATGCAGTTTTAAAATGTTTGCTTCAAAATTTTAACTGCGAAATATGCTAAAAATCTTATTTCAATTTCTTTTAAGTTGTGCTTTAAGTCAAAGTTTACAGTTCAAGTTAGTTTCTCATACAAAAATTTACACACACACAGCTATGTGACCCTAGTTGCTCTCCCTATAATGTGACAGCACACTCCCTCTTCCACCCAGGATTTCCCACATCCATTCAACCAGCTCCTGACCCTCGCTGCCTTCTCTTATTGCCTCTGGACAGGAGCTGCGCATTTAGTCTCATGTATCTACTCGCGCTATGAAGCACTCTCTTCACGAGTATGATTTCATGTCTTATAGTCCAGTCTAATCTATGTCTGAAGAGTTGGCTTATTTCAATTTTTAACTTTCAATAAGAATATTCAGTCTTGTCACTGATAAATAAAAAAGCTACAGTTGTGGCACACAGTAGGTATTTAATAAATGTTTATTACTCAAATTTCTTAGCTTTTGTTTCATTCAAAATAAATGCCAATATAATTCCACAGGTATCTACTAGTAAAAGGATATGTAAAGTACCAATTTTGCTTTTTAAATAGTTGTTTTCTCTTCTAAAAATAAAACTCTACAGAATAGTTGTAATTATAGAGTATAATGGATAAGCAATAATTTTCTAGCAATTTGTTAGAAAAGAACATGATCTTACTTTTTAAATTAATGGAAAAAACAAAAAGTCACATCTTCTAAAACATCATAACCTGTAAGATGGTTACAGGAATTCTCTTCCAGAAACCAAAAGGGTGAAGATGAAAGATTAGTTCTCATTTTGTCAAAATATACACTATCTATAGGAGGCTCTCTTAGCTGGCACAGCTGTCTCCTGGCCATCCACTGGGCTATCTTCCAAGAATCTCAAATTTACCATATCCAAAATGAGACCTGTCATCCTTCCCATTCAAACCCACTCTTCCTTCTCCATCACCAACATCTCAGCACGTAAGTACAATGCTCTTGTTTTAGTCAGAAACCTGAGAGTCCTTCTTAACTCCTACCCCTCCCATGCTCCATACAGCCAATCAATCACCATGACTTATAATTCTACCCTCTAATCTCTATAAAAAGGAGCCCTGGTGGCACACTGGTTAAGCACTTGGCTGCTGAGAGGTCAGCAGTTCGAACCTACCAGCTGCTCTGCGGAAAAAAGATGTGGCAATCTGCTGCTATAATTACAGCCTAGAAAACCCTAAGAGGCAGTTCTATTCTGTCCTGTTGGGTCGCTATGAGTCTGAATCGACTCAGTGACACACAACAACAATCTCTAAAATTCTTCCACTTCTCCCTCAAGTAATTACTACTTCCCTTGGCTACCAATCATCTACTGTCTGGATTACTGCAAAAGCCTCCTAATTGAGCTCTATGCCTCTGGTCTTACTGTTTCTCCAATCTTTTCTGGCTATATTGTGGACAATGCTTATTTTTTCTAAAAAGAGAATCTGGTTACAAGCCTTCAATGGCCCAGCCCCACTGCTGTTTCCAATATAAACTCCAAAATCTTTAATAAGAAATAAAAAGCCCTGCATGATTTTCCTTATTTCCTTTTCCTGGCTCATCTCTTTCCATTCTCTTCCTTGCATTCTATGCTCCTGGCACACTGAATTTCTTTTAGATCCTCAAATGCACCATATTCTTTTCATAAATGCTTGACACAACATACCTCTTTCCTTATGCTTGGCCTACAGACTACTCAACCTTCTGGTGTTAGCTTAAATGTTCAAGGAATCTTCCCTGACCTCCCATGACCTCCTTTTAGCACATTTTATTCCTTCCATACAGCATTTACTACAATGAACTGTCACTACCTGTTTGTCTCTATCCTCCTCTGAACTGTAAGTTTTGGGGCAGCAAACCTTTTGTCTATATTGTAATTTAGCCTAGTGGCTGGCCCATTGTTGTTGTTATTAGGTGTCGTCGAGAGTTGCTTCCGACTCATAGCGACCCTACGTACAACAGAATGGAACGCTGCTTGGTCCTATGCCATCCTCACAATCCTTGTTATGCTTGAGACCACTGTTGCAGGCACTCTGTCAGTCCATCTTGTTGAGGGTCTTCCTCTTTTTCGCTGATACTGTACTTTAACAAGCATGATGTCCTTCCCCAGGGACTGATCCCTCCTAATAACATGTCCAAAGGATGTGAGACGTAGTCTCGCCATCCTTGCTTCTAAGGATCATTCTGATTGTACTTCTTCCAAGACAGATTTATTCATTCCTTTAGCAGTCCATGGCATATTCAATATTCTTCACCAACACCACAACTCAAAGGCGTCAATTCTTCTTCCATCTGCCTTATTCACTGTCCCGCTCTCACATGCATATGAGGCGATTGAAAGCACCATGGCTTGGGTCAGGTGCACCTTAGTCTTCAAGGTGACATCTTTGCTTTTCAACACTTTAAAGAGGTCTTTTGCAGGAGATCTGCCCAAGGCAATGCGTCTTTTGATTTCCTGACTGCTGCTTCCATGGGCATTAATTGTGGGTCCAAGTAAAATGAAATCCTTGACCACTTCAATCTTTTCTCCATTTATCATGATGTTGCTTACTGATCCAGTTGTGAGGATTTGTTTTCTTTATGTTGAGGTGTAATCCATACTGAAGGCTGTGGTCTTTGATCTTCATCATAAGTGCTTCAAGTGCGCTTCACTTTCAGCAAGCAAGGTTGGGTCACCTGCATAAGGCAGGTTGTTAATGAGTCTTCCTCCAATCCTGCTGCCCCATTCTTCTTCTTATAGTCCAGCTTCTCCAATTATTTGCTTAGCATACACACTGAATAACTATGGTGAAAGGATACAACCCTGACGCACACCTTTCCTGACTTTAAACCACGCAGTATCTCCTTGTTCTGTTCGAACAGCTGCCTCTTGATCTATGTACAGGTTCCTCATGAGAACAATTAATTGTTGTAGAATTCCCATCCTTTGCAATGTTATCCATAATTTATGATCCACACAGTCAAATGCCTTTGCATACTCAATAAAACACAGGTAAACATCTTGCTGGTATTCTCTGCTTTCAGCCAGGATCCATCTGACATCAGCAATGATAGCCCTGGTGCACGTCCTCTTCTGAATTCGGCCTGAATTTCTGGCAGTTCCTTGTCAATATACTGCTGCAGCCGCTTTTGAATGATCTTCAGCAAAACTTCACTTGCGTGTGATACTGATGATATTGTGCGATAATTTGTGCATTCGGTTGGATCACCTTTCTTGAGAATAGGCATAAATATGGATCTCTTCCAGTTGGTTGGCCAGGTAGCTGTCTCCCAAATTTCTTGGCATTGACGAGTGAGCACTTCCAGTGCTGCATCCGTTTGTTGAAACATCTCAATTGATATTCCGTCAATTCCTGGAGTCTTGTTTTTCGCCAATGCCTTCAGTGCAGCTTGGACTTCTTCCTTCAGTACCACTGGTTCCTGATAATATGCTACCTCCTGAAGGGTTAAATGTCGACCAATTCTTTTTGGTATAGTGACTCTGTGTATTCCTTCATCTTCTTTTGATGCTTCCTGTGTCATTTAGTATCTTCCCTGTAGGATCCTTCACTATTGCAACTTGAAGCTTGGATTTTTTCTTCAGTTCTTTCAGCTTAAGAAATACAGAGCATGTTCCTCCATTTTGCTTTTCTATTTCCAGGTCTTTGCACATGTCATTATAATACTTTGTCTTCTTGAGCTGCCCTTTGAAATCTTCTGTTTGGCATTTTTACTTTGTCACTTCTTCCTTTCACTCTAGCTACTCGATGTTCAAGAGCAAGTTTCAGTCTCTTCTAACATCCATTTTAGTCTTTTTTTTCTTTCCAGTCTTTTTAATGATCTCTTGCTTTCTTCATGTATGATGTCCTTGATGGCACTCCACAACTCATCTGGTCTTCGGCCCTTAGTGTTTAATGCATCAAATCTATTCTTGAGATGGTCTCTAAATTCAGGTGGGATATACTCAAGGTCGTACTTTGGCTCTCGTGGACTTGTTCTAATTTTCTTCAGTTTCAACTTGAACTTGCATATGAGCAATTGATGGTCTGTTCCAAAGTCAGTCCTTGGCCTTGTTCTGACTGATGATACTGAGCTTTTCCATTGTCCCCCTCCACAGATGTAGTCAATTTGATTCCTGTGTATTGCATGTGATGAGGTCCACGTGTATAGTCGCCATTTATGTTGGTGAAAAAAGGTATTTGCAATGAAGAAGTCGTTGGTCTTGCAAAATTCTATCATGCGATCTCCGGCATCATTTCTATTACCAAGGCCTTATTTTCCAACTATCGATTCCTCTTCTTTGTTTCCAACTTTCTCATTCCAAATTCCAATAATTATCAGTGCATCCTGATTGCATGTTTGATCAATTTCAGACTGAAGAAGTTGGTAAAAATCTTCAATTTCTTCTTCTTTGGCCTTAGTGGTTGGCACGTTAATTTGCATAAATAAATTTGGCCTGTAGCAGAACCCTAATAAATACTTTAAATGAGAATGACTAAGAACCAACTTTGGAGTCAGACCTATATTTCAATCCTGGTTCCGTCACTTACTAGCTACTGTGATTCTTCTTTTTTTTTTCTTTTTTTTAAATTGTACTTCAGGTGAAGGTTTACAGAACAAATAGTTTCTCATTAAACAGTCAGTACACGTATTCTTTTATGACATTGGTTAACAATCCCACAACATGTCAACCCTCTCCCTTCTC
>NW_004444192.1:932121-935339 GCF_000243295.1 Trichechus manatus latirostris
TCTTGTAGACAGCATATTGATGGATCCTGTTTTCTTATCCATTCTGTCACTCTCTGTCTCCTTATGGGTGCTTTGAGTCCATTTACATTCAGTGTAATTATTGATAGATGTGAGTTTATTGCTGTCATTTTGTAGTGCTTTTTTTTGTGGTGCTGACATTTTCTTTGTTCCTCTTACTCTCTTGTGGTGAGTTCCTTTTGTTTGTGGATTTTTTTTTTTTTTCATTTCTTTTGTTTCTGTAGGTTTTGTTTTTGCTAAGACTTTATGTTTTTCCTCTTTTTATGAGTATGTTTGTTAACTTTCTTTGTGGTCACCATGAAATCTACCCTTATCTTTCTAAGTTCGAAGCAGTCCATTATGACTTGGTATCGCCTTGCATTCCTCTCCATTAGAAGGTTCTATACCTACATCACTTATTCCCTACTTTATTGTTCTGATGTTGTTGTCATTTACAGATTAACTGCTCTGATACCCTGTTGTATTTCTTTTGGTTTTGGATAGTCCTTAAGAGTTCATTTCCTAGATTGGTATCTGGCTGGTACGATCCTGCATCCTAGATTCAGACTGTGAGCTGAAGTTATTTGTTCTCAGATCGAAGTTTGGTTTGGTTTTTACATATTCCCTTAATTTCTGTTTATCTGGAAATGTCCTAATTTCACCATTATATTTGAACGAGAGTTTTGCAGGATATATTATTCTTGGCTGGCAATTTTTTTCTTTCAAGGTTTTACATATGTCATCCCATTGGCTTCTTGCCTGCATGGTTTCTGCCGAATAATCTAAGCTTAGTCTTATTATTTCTCCTCTGTATGTGACTTCTTGTTTTTCTCAAGCTGCTCTCAGGATTCTTTGTCTTTGGTTTTGGCGAGTGTGATTATGATATGCCTTGGTGATTTTGTTTTGGGGTCTTTCCTATATGGGGTTCGCTGAGCTTCTTGGATGGCCAGCTTTTCATCTTTCATGATATTGGCAAGTTTTCTGTCAGCAAGTCTTCAATGATCTTCTCTGTGTTTTCTGTTTTCTCCCTGTTCTGGAACTCCGATTACTCACAGATTTTTGCTTTTGACTGTATCCCACAGAATTCTCAGGTTCTCTTCATTTTTCTTTGTTCTTTTTTCTGAGTTTTCCTGAAACAGAGTTGTATCCAAGTGTTTGTCTTCAATTCTGCTGATCCCATCTTCCACCATTTCAAATCTGCTCCTCAGTCCTTCTATGACACTGTCCGTTTCTGAAATCTTGTTATCTTTTGGATTGCTAATTGTTGTTTTTGTATTATTTCTAGTTGTGAATTTATTTTGGCATTTTTTTCCTGTGCTATTTCCCTGAATTCTTCCATTGTTTTGTCTGTATTTTCCATGAATTTGTCTGCCTTTTCCATGAATTTCTCTATTTTTTCCTCATTTTTGTCTGCTTTTTGCTTCAACTCTTCGATAATTCTGAGTATTAGAGATTTGAATTCCCTATCAGGTAGTTCTAGTGCCTTTTCTTCCATTGGAAAGTCATCTGGTGTTTTATTTTGGACGCCTACTGGAACCATCCTGTCCTGTTTTTGTAATTGTTTTGATATTGTCTGCTGTCTTTGGGGCATTCAGTAGTTATTTTTCTTGTTGATTGATTGTAGATTTGTTTTGTCTTTTTTTTTTTTTTTAATTTGGCTATGTCTGAGCAGGTGGGCTGTGTGTTCTTTGTTGTTTGCTTGTCTGTGGGCACGATACTTTTCTCCTGCTTCTCCAATTGGCAAGGTCAGTTGCTCCGATATGGTACAGCAGGGCAGGTCTAACTGAAGAGTAGTTGCTGGGACAGGTTGTTTGTGGCACTTACTACAGCCACCAAGGCTGTTTGGTAACCAGTGCAGGGCAGATTCCGGTAGGCCGTGCCTGTCCTGCTTGGTGGTGTGATGTTAAGCACACACTGCAGGTAGGCAGGATGGAGGGGGGAGATTTGATGTGTGGAGCTAAGATTGGTATGGGAGAGATGAGAGAGGAACATACAAACAGACAAAAAAGAGTGCTAAGGGATCTTGCCATTGGAGTGGAGAGATGAGAGACTATGCAATGGAGAAAAACAAAAAGGGGAAGAAGAAGAAGAAAAAAAAAGAAAAGAATGAATAAATAAAAATTGGAAAGAAAAAAGAATAGCAAAGCTCCCAGAGATCCCACCGGCATGGCTACGAGGTCTGGGGAAGTTGTTCCCAGGTGTTGAGGTACAGTCTGGCTAGCAGGATTAGACATATTCAGCCCCAGGTATTCAGGGGACAGGAAGAGAAGGAAGGTATAGAGAGATGAGAAACTGAGTAATGAAGAAAGACAAAAAGGGAAAACGAAGGAAAACAAAACAAAGTAAAAAAACAAAACAAAACAAGAAAAGCCCCCAAAAAAACAAGGAAAAAAAAAAAAAAAAAAACCACGCAAAAAGAAATGCCTTCAGGATCCCTCTGCACGCCTGTGCAAGCTGAGGAGGTAGGTCCCAAGCTGAGCAGCACTACACGACCAGAATGGGCTCCCAACTTGAGAAAAGAAAAAGAAAACAAAGAAACAATTCAAAACAAACAAAACAAAAGCCCAGAGATCCCACCAGCATGGCAGCACAGACCAGGAAGCAGATCCACACTTGAACAGAGCTCCACAGCCACTTAGGAAGAAGCAAAGATGGCGCACGGAGCCAGGTATTTGAGCGAAAGGAGGGGGAGGTGGTGAGAGGTAAGGAAGAAATCAAAAGCAGCAGAAAAAAGCAACACCAGCAGCCAACAAATGGCACTCAGGGAGTCGGCCAGTGCAGGCAGGTGGAATCCAAGCAGCCGGTGCTTCCCAGCCAACAGACTGTGGCCACGGGAAGCAGAGGAGGCCGAGTGGGGGGTGAAGAAGGGTGAGGGGTGGGAAAGCGTATATCACCATTTACCAGTTGTTCTATCTCCTGCTGGAAGCTCCGTGAAGCTGCTTTCTCGTACCCCCTATTTGCTGGTCTCTGACAGGAGTCCAAGATGGCGGATCTGTGCTGCGTTAGCTGATAGGGGACCTTTGTGTGAGTCTTTCCTTGCTCTCCATTCTCTGTAAGTTTCTCACTCCATTTGGTGCTTGGTTGAGTTCTTTATCTCTTCATTTAATGTTTTAGGGTTTCAGGATTGCTGTTTTCTCTGTTTGGCTTAGTTTTTTGGATCTTTGCTGTGGAGGGATGGTGTGGTGCTTCTGCCTAGAGTGCCATGTTCGCTACTGTGATTC
>NW_004444192.1:935442-944768 GCF_000243295.1 Trichechus manatus latirostris
TTTTTTTTCTCCTTGCAAGGTTGTTGTGAGAATTAACTGGTATCAGATGTAAAGCAGTTAGCACATACCCTAACAAAAGCCAAGTGTTTACTTTGGTTAAGACTCTTCTGGCTGCAAGGTCAGAATCTGACTAGAGGCAGCTTAAGTAAAAAGGGGAATTTTTATAAAGGTTACAGGAGTATCTTTGGAATTCAAATCATAAGAGAAAACTAGAACCAGGAACCTAACTACTACAGGGTGCTAAAAGTTAGTTGTAAAAATGGCACGGGGGCAGTGTCTGACCTCCTCCAACCCCACAAGGGGGAAGGAGAACCAAGATCAAAGAGCAAGGCTGACTCCCATAAGGTGGAGGCCAGACAAGCCTCCTCTCTCCACCATCTGTACTAATTCTGAGACTAACTGTCCCTTGCACAGTACTCTCTGCTTCTCTGCTGGGTTCGATAATTCATTGCAAAGGCCACACAGAACTCAAAGACCACACCTCTCCCTGGCACTCGGCCTCTGCCCACAGGCACTCAGCTTTCTCTCTCCGTGGGCTAGGAAACCCACTGCACTGTCTCCTGCGGCCGGGTCTCTCTCTGTCTCTCCTTCTCCTTCTTTCTCCCTTCCTCCCTCTCTCTAGGGCTTCTCAGAGCAGGGATTACTGGTCCAAAGGACGTGCTCTCTGCTCCTGGCTGTTCTTTCTTGGTGGTGGTAGGATCCTCCTCTCTGCTCTGGGACTGGCTCTCTTTTAAGGGAAAACTGACCAAATTCCCTTGGTGGGCCACAATTACTTTATCACACAGCCCTGCCCAATCATCTGGGTGGGAGTTACAAGACTATGGCTAGAAAGGTCACACAAAAGTAATCAACTGCACTGCGGTTGCTCATTCTTTCTCCTGGTCTCTCTGTCACTTTATCTTTCCCCATCTCCTCTGCCCTTTGCCACCATATGTCTCAGTGTTTCTTTTTTTGGTATGCAAATGATCATAACATTTTCAAATACAGTTTTTATTTTGTTGTTGTTGAAAATATACACAGCAAAACATATACCAATTTAACAGTTTCTACATGCACCATTTAGTGATGTTGATTACATTCTCCAAGCTGTGTAACCATTCTTGCCCTCCTTTTCTGAATTGTTCTTCCTGCATTAACATAAATTCACTGCCCCCTTAGGTTCCTAACTAATCTTTGGAGTTGTTGATGTCAGTTTGATCCCATATAATTCTTAAAAGAGCTCAAGGCAGACATTTTTTACTAGCTAAGCTAAACCGCTGTTTGGTTTTAAGAAGACTTCAGGGGATAGCTTTGGTTTAAGGTTTAAAGATTATCTCAGGGCAATAGTTTCAGGGGGTTCACCCAACCTTCACGGCTCCAGGAAGTCTGGAGTTCATTAGAATTTGAAATTCTGTTCTGCATTTTCCCCCTTTTCACCAGGATTCTTCTATGGAATCTTTGATCACAATGTTCAGTAATGGTAGCTGGGTGCCATGCAGTTCTTCTGGTCTCATGGCAATGGAGGCAGCTGTTCATGAAGGCAATTAGCCACATGTTCCATATCCTCCTCCTATTCCTGACTCTCCTTTCTCTGTTGTTCCAGGTGAATAGAGACCAATTGTTGTGCCCTGGATTGCCGCTTGCAAGCTCTTAGTTCAATGTATAATGTCTCGGTCTCAATCTTTCACCTCTACTGCTCTGCTCATCAGCTTCATTCTTCACTCCTGTAGCAGAATGGCTTTTTCTGCTTTTTATCTCACGTACTAGAACTCAGCTGCCAGTAGCTCCAGAGTTCTGATGCCACTTTAAAGAGCAGCTCGACTTAGGGACTTGTAAGTATCAGCTCCAAATTCCTAAAGGACTATGGTCAGCTTGGGTCAGATGCCTGCCTCTGGGTCAATCACCTCTAGCCAAGAGGGGCTGTCACTATCTGACATGGCAGGTCACACTTTAACCAAATAGATGGAAAGGAAAGTTCCTAGAAAATGAGAGAGTTTGAGCAATCAAAACACCTAGGGTTCACTACTCCATTCATTAATAAAAGCTAGTAATACTTTAAGAGAATTATTTTCCTTAAGTGAACTAGTTACAATAAGAAAGTACTAGTAACTAGTTGCAAGTTTAAAGTTACACTTCTATGATTTTAAATTTTATATGAACGGAAATGTGTGCCATCAACATAAGACATGTAAAAAGAATTATTTTCCTGTTTAATTTTAACTTCCTGAGCTTCAATCTCAGCGGCTAATGCTGCAAAACAGACTACTACAAAGGTAAAAAAATTTAAAGACAAAGGACTGGAGGATATTCTGAGAAAATGTTTAAAAATTATACAGCATACTTAGTCAAACAGCCAAACAGAAAGTTGGGAAAAGATCTCAAAAAGACTTTTTAAAAATGAACAGAAAAGAAAACCTTAAATAAATTGGAAAAAAACACGCAGGAAAAATCATCACATAACCTTTTACAGCTCTTTAGCAATAAATACGGATGCAAAGTTATAACAAAACTGAGTCTGAAAATTCAATTTAGTTGAATTGTGAAAACCAGAAAAATGAGAAATGAGTAAGCTAATGTATCTGCTCCCCTCCAAGCTGGTTAATTTTTCACCTGATATTAATTCTCATATAATATACAATTAACTCTAAAAGTAATAAAAAAGTTATAATAAAAATAAAATAATAAAATGATCCATTATCTTACATTAAACAAAACAGGCATGCTGAATTATTGAATGACTCTTCACAATTAAATTTCATATTGGCAAAAAAGGTCCATTTTAAGGTATGTTTTGTCATATACATGGTCAAAACTTTTCTTGTAATTCTAAATGTCCACAGGGCATTTACTAAATATAATTTCTAACTTCTTGTATTAAAAGCAAGTTTTTCTTTTTTATTGCAAATTTCATATATGTACATATTAAAACTTGAACAATACAGATATAAAGTATACATAAAATAAAAATGCTTGAGCTGCACTAATTTATTTAATCCAGACAACAACCATCGAAGATACGTACTATCATGAGAATACATGGGGAAACTGGGGACTAAGAAGTTAAATAACTTTCCTCTGTGTCACAAAACTAGTAAGTGACAGAGACAGGGGCTGACAGTGAATTCAGGGGATCTAGTTTCAGTGTCTGGGAGCCCTGGAGACACAGTGGTTAAAGTGCTCAGCTGCTAACCAAAAGGTAGGCAGTACGAACCCACCAGCTGCTCGGTGGCAGAAAAATGTAGCAGTCTGCTTTTGTAAAGATTTCAGCCTTGGTAACCTTATGGGGCAGCTCTACTCTGTCCTATAGGGTTGCTATGAGTCGGAATGGACTTGACCGCAACAGGTTTGGTTTTGGATTGGTCTCAGCGTCTATGTTAGTTTCCTACTGCTGCTGTAACAAATTACCACAAACTTAGTGACTTACAACGACACAAATTTATTATCTTATAACAGTTCTGGAGTTCAGAAGTCTGACACACGAGGCACTGGGCTAAAATCAAGGCACAGGCCAGAGCTGCACTCCCTTCTGGAGGCTCTAAGAGAGAATCCACGTGCCCACATTCCTTGGCTCACAGACACCTTACTCCATCTTTAAAGCCAGCAACACGGGCATCTCTCTGACCCTGCTTCTGTCACTACATTTATTTGACTCTTCTGCCTCCCTCTTCCACTTTTTAAGAACCCTGGTGACTACACTGGGCCCACCTGGATAATCCAGGATAATTTTAAATTAGCAACCTTAATTCCATCTGCAACCTTAATTCCCCCTTGCCATGTAACCTATAACATATTCACAGGTTCCAGGAATTAGAACTTGAACATCTTTCGGGAGCCATTATTCTGCCTGCCACAGTGCTCATGTTCACAATCAATATACTCTAAAAGTTATACTTATCTGTTAGAGTTCAGACAGTGAGCATGTTTTGGCTCAAAATGTATCGCAATTTAAAGCTAATTCTGTACTAAAGTAACATACGCAGTGAAAAACCTGTTGCCATTGAGTCGATTCTAACTCATAGCGACCATATAGGAAACTGCTGATCTTTTGGTTAGCAGTCGAGCTCTTAACCACTGTACCACCAGGTCTCCAGTAAATAACATAACTTTGCTAAATTAGGAGAATGTTTTATCTCTTGAAGTAAAACAAAGTGACTGAATCAATGGAGTTAACAACTTACTCATCTAACTAGGTCTTAAAATAGCCAGAAAGAGTTACCATCCTCTCCTTTCCTCATCAAGCTTCTGAAGTACCAGCCTTTGGGGGAGAAAGAGGAACAGGAGAGCTGGCCTTGTTCTAAGTGGCTGAAAGGAGAGAGAAAAAGCTGTCAAAAGTCTGAGTCCTGGTTAACTGGGCTGTGGTAGGCATTATATCCAGCCAGTTAAGATGACACTCTGAAACCCAACTGTTCTTCACATGCCCCTCTAGACTACACTATTACCCAAATTACCAGGACTTAAAGACAGGAGATTTGGGAGTGAGTGGGTGACTTCCTTCTTTGTCACAACACCAAGTATAGAGGCATTTTCCCTTTTTTTTTCCTGGAGTAAGGGGAAGGGGTATTTGATATGCGTGCTTAATTTAAGTGATGGATGCAGGATAAATAAAGAAACCTAAAACAGGATCTTTGTCTATTGTTAGAGGTAGCCCAGAAGGCGTTCTGCAACATTTACTACTATAAAAATGTCATCGATGGTAAATCTGTATCTATAGAAAAGATTCTTATACCTGGGTCAAAAGTTATGCTTTTTTAAAATCGTGATAGTGTTAAATTTATTTCTAATAATGGATTTTATAAAGAAAAAATTGTAAAAAGCTGTACTATTAAAATGTTTTCAAAAGTACAACTTCTTGCTATTTTAAAATTATACCTTTAAGTTAATTAAAACCCCCTGACAATTTCTATACTAATTTTTACGTTTGTACGTGAATTCAAATTCATTCAACTGAATTATTACATTATATTGTTTTGACCCAAATAGAATTTACTGGGTTTACTGATCATGTACTTAGTTATTACTAAAACAAAAACTAACACTGTGAGCAACTGGAGAGCAAGTAGTTATGACATCCATTTTTAGATCTCTAGTATCATGCATTCATTGCATTTCAAAAATGTTTTCAGAATGAATGAGTAAAGAAAGTGACTAAACACAAGGTAATACACCAAGAAGTAGTTGACTAAGCATGCAGGGCAAAATAATAAATCTAATTATAATCTAGCACAAAAGTTACTTTTCTTTTACTTAGGTGATGACAATGATTGACTACAAAAACAGCTAATACTTACTGAGCAGTTACATGTGACAGCCACTGTGCTCAGCACTTTAGATGGATTATCTCATTTAATTCTCAAAACAACTGTAGGAAACAGTTACTTAATCTCTCCATCTACAAATGCAAAACCTGAGGCAGAGAGGGCTAAGTAGTTTGTCCAAGGTCATACAGCAAGTAGGTAGCAAAGCAAGGTTTTATACCCAAGCATTAACACCTGCAGTGGTTAACAGCTTGGCTCCACCAGCTGCTCCCTGGAAACCCTATGGAGCAGTTCTACTCTGCCCTGTAGGATTGCTATGAATTGACTAGATGGCAATCCGTTTCGGTTAGTTAAGACCCCAGAGCTCCAGTGGTTCACCACTGTGCAAAACTGAACATCATAAAGCTTCAAGATGTGTATTTCTCTCAGGTTACCTGAAGTTTTATACTTAATACATGTGAAGCGGTAAAGTTTCCTTTACAGCTCTTGATAAGCTTTAACAACACAATGCCTTGCATGGTGTAGATATACATTTTTCTTTTTTTTAAAGTTTGCAGAATTGAGTTACAGATTCTTTTCCCCATCAACATTTAGAACTCGACCCAAGCAATAAATACATGTCAATATAATAATGTTTAAATCTGGGTTCTTCAACTGATAGGAAAGGAGATGAAAAGAATGTAATACAATAAAAAACTGCCATAAGTAAAAAAAAAAAAAAAAAAAGAACTTAGTCTATAGTAGATTAATATATGTCAGATTAATTTACCAATTATCTACATTTCCTTTTAAGCTGTGAAGACCTCATAATGCTTATGACTTCAACAACTGCTCCAGCCTCAAAATGTCAGTCAGGGTAAGGGATGAATGGTGGGTGACAAGACAACAGCAGTTATATGAGAAAGGCAAAATGTATGCTGACCATTTCCAGCCATTCCTGACATCATTTTATCCGTTCAGGGTGGCAACAGCAATTGATAATAAGTTATTTGCATTACTTATTGCTTAGTAATGGCTAATATTTCCACTTAGAAATACATAGGAATCTTAAAAGATACTTGAAGAAATGAAAATATATGGGAAAACAGGATTTGGTATGTATCAAATTTTTATATAGCTGAACTCCAAGGATGATCTATACTATGAAGTCAAATAGATCTGCATGATACATGCTCTGAAAGCATTTGTTCCATTTACATTTTAAATCTCTACACAATGTGAATCTGTCTGCTTTGGTTTTTGCTTCACACTGGAGTAAAAAAGTTAATGTGGATGTGTATAAATTGCTGAATGGGAACCTAACTGCTGTGCAAACCTGCAGCGAAAACACATTTAAAAAAAATTAATGTGGAAATAGTGTGAATGGTTTCATTCTAGTCTGACGAAGCTGTCACATTAAAAAAAGACAAGACTTGTTATCAAAGAAAAGTTGACGTTTCTATTCTTTCTACCTTCAAAACGCATGAGAAGCCTTTACTCTGGGCTACAAGTGATGATTTACACTCAGTCTCTAGTGCCTTGGCATGATCTAAGAATTAACACCAGAACCTTTGAACAGTGTTTGTGAAATGTTCCTTACTTCTATGCTATACTATTTCAACCCTGAAATACTTTTTTGTGTACACAAGCCAACATTTAAAAACTGAAAAGAAAAAATTTTGATTTTCAAAGTTCATTATAGAAAGGAGTGAAAGTTTCCAACTAGAAAGCCAAAAACACTCCATGGAAAATTGTGTTAGCATTCAATTAAGAATTTTCATAATCCTCATACCATTTTGTGCTCTTGTCAGATACTGTAACAGTTTTAGCAGTGTTTGCTTGCTCACAGCAAGTATATGGAAAAGTCTGTTGAACTAAATTATATCAACATTTGTCATATTATTATGACCCACATTTTATAATATTATTTGTTTGGGGAATGAATATTTAAAATACCAGTAAGCCACGTTACATGTATATGCGTTAATTACATCTGCCTGAAAACCATTTTTTCATGTTGTTGTTTAGCATTTAGTGTTGAGAACAGAATATACGCTATAAAATGCAAAGAAATGAGACGAATACATAGTTCTTCATGATCCAGTACTACTGTAACAAGGTAACAAGAACAAAAACTTTCTACCAAATTAATGAGCTATAGCAAAGGCTGCACTCAAAGCAGAATTCATAGCCTTCTACACATAACACTGAAAAGAAATAATAAAAATAAATGAATTAAGTATTTAGAATTTAGGAAAAAACAAAACCAAAATAAGCCCCAAAACAAGATTCTTATTCGTAAATCACACAGGATTTTCTTTTTCTGTTGTTTCTAATACATTAATTTTTCTTTTAATTAAGAAAAAAGTGTACTAGAGTTACAGAGGATTTGAAAGGAAATCTGAGAACTTTGTATAGCTCTCTGTTAATAAATGTGTAACAACTGGATGGAATGGAGACTTTTTAGGCTAATAAAAATTGATAAAATTAAGGGTTGAAATAGAGAAGACCTAAATAAGTATGAAAATAATTTAAATCTTGTCCAAAAATCCATCAAAAAAGCACAAGTGTATTTATTTTCATGGTAAATTATCTGAAACTTTCAAGAATAAACTAGTCTGTGCTCTTTAAGGAGTCCCTGCGTGGTGTAAAAGGTTAATGTACTTGGTTGCTAACTGAAGGGTTGGAGGTTCTAGTATACCCAGAGGCATCTCAGAAGAAAGGCCTGGCAATCTATTTCTGAAAAATCAGCCACTCTGACATGTGCAGGGTTGCCATGAGTCAGAATAGACTCCACAGCAACTTTTTTTTAATGCTCTTTAATCTCTTCCAACACATAGAAGAAAGATAAAGCTTCTTTCCTATTCTTTGCTGACAGTCAAATCCTGACAATCCTCACAAAGATGGTTTGGGGTCTCTATGGAGCCAAGAAGTTGACAGAAAAGGGAAATAACAGTGAAGAGGTTCTGGTCAGGTAAGTCTCTCTTCCCACCCTCAGGAATTCTCTCCTGGACAGCTAGCCAACAGCAAATACCAGCATTAACCAGTCACTAACTAATTAGAGAGCTTTTTGGGGAAGCAACTGCACTAAAGATCCCTAACACACCATAACCACCAATGACCAGCAACAGCATCCTCTTCTCTCCTACCACCAGATATCTGATCACTAACTGTAGTACTATTTTAACAGATATTCTAGGTTTTCAAGTAACTTCCTTCCCAACCATTACCAAGGTTACTAAAAAATTCTCTATATTCATTCCTTCATCTGAAAAATATTTGAGAGCCTAAAAAGTAGAGATAGAGCAGAGAACAAAACAAAGTCCTAGCCCTCATGTAGCTTGCATTCTTATTCGGAATAGCAACTGGGAGTAGGCACTTACTGTATGAGAAGCATTTTTCTAAGTACTCTGCACAAGTTAACCCATTTAATCCTCAAAACAATCCAATAATTTAAGAATTATTTTAACTCCCCTTTTAAAGATGAGGAAACTGAGGCACTGAGAGATTATGTAACTTGTCCAAGAGCACAGACACTTCCAGGTAGTCTGGCTCTAGAGCTGTGCTATCAACAGAAATGCAATATGAGTCACAAATACGAGTCACATACGTAATTTAAAATTTTCCAGTAGGCATACTAAAAAAAATAAACAGGTAAAATTAATTTTAATACTGTATCTTCTTTAACTTAACATATCCAAAATATTATCATTTCAGTGTGTAATCAATATAAAAAATTAAGATATTTTACATTCTTTTTTTGATATTACATCTTCAAAATCTGGTATTTTAAATTTATAGCACATCTCAATTTGGACATGCCATATTTAAAGTGCTCAACAGTCCCATGTAAGCTAGTGACTACTATACTGAACCCTACTCATGACAACTGTTCTTTGCTCTTCTACTAGAAATATATATAGTTCATTCTCAGAATGTAAGAATGATTTAGTATTAGAAATTCTATTAGTATTATTAATTCATCCTATTAAAAGATGAGAAAATTCATTTATTAAAAAAAGCCCAGGGGACTCCGGCAAGATGGCGGTCTAGGCAGAAGCACCACGCCGTCCCTCCACAACAAAGATCCGAAAAACTAAGCCAAACAGAGAA
>NW_004444192.1:952904-981325 GCF_000243295.1 Trichechus manatus latirostris
TTAAAATGTTGTGGGGTTGTTAACCAATGTCATAAAACAGCATGTGTGTTACTGTTACATGAGAAACTACCTGTTCTGTAAGCCTTCACCTGAAGTACAATAAAATATTAAAAAAAAAAAAGCCCAAATTTTTTAAAAAAAAATCAACACCTACCCCTATTTAATAAAAATAAAAACCCTTAGAAAATAAAAATAGAGGACCCCTTCCATAAATCTACAGCTAAAGCTCAAATCAATGGCTGGCTGATAAACACAAGAAATAGCCTCATTAAAGTCTGTAACAATTATTTAACCTGTTCTTGAAATACTAACCAATGTAATTAGACATGAAAAGAAAATAGGATGGGCAGATATTGGAAATGAATCAGGATTATAATAATTATTTCATATAATACGATTATTTATGGGAAAAAAATTGAAGATAATTAAGTGAAAAACCACCATATATTCTATATATACAAAAATATATATAGAAGGTTTTTTATATACCAAAAATAACCAGTTATATTTAAAGCCACACACACCTGCTGAAAGGAACCAGTGTTCCCTAGACAGACGGCAGATTCCAAGGCTAGAGCAAGGCGGGGACGAGATGAGCCTGGGAGCTGAAGCAAGGTGGTCACTTCAGTTTGGCCTGTCTTGGAGCCAGGGCTGAGGGACAGAAGACAACAATCTAAGGCTGTAACCATCTATAGTCACCTGGGGCAAAAGAGTGTGATTAAGGCATACAATAAGCACCTAAAGACTGGAAGAAGAAGGCGGGGAGGTTTTTTTTGTGTAAATTAAGGCTTTCAAAAGCATCATGTATACAGGGGAATTAAGAAAGTCACACACATGCGTTGAGCAAACGTATGCTCAAAAATTACCTAAGACCCTACACTTTCACCTTGGGCTAATCCCTAAGCTCGGTGCAAGCCTCGGTAAGTACTGGAGGAGGTCCCAGACACACAACCAATTTGTAAAGATTGGGAGAGTTTTTTTGCTTTTGTTTTTTTTTTGGTCCCTGGCACTGAATAAGTAGCTGCCAAAAAAACTAGCTAATTACAAGCTAAGGAACAGAGAATTCAGTGTCCACACATGTCCAATAAAGCAGTCATTGTAAAAATAGGAGGAGTCACTAAACAAATGGTCAGCTATGGTCTTGCTATGGATTGAATTGTGCCCCCCCAAAAAATGTGTGTCAACTTGGCTAGGCCATGATTCCCAGTACTGTGTGACTGTACACTATTTTGTCATCTGATGTGATTTTCCTATGTGTTGTAAATCTTACCTCTATGATGCTAATGAGGCAGGATCAGAGGCAGTTATGTTAATGAGGTAGGACTCAATCTACAAGATTAGGTTGTATCTTAAATCAATTTCTTTTGAGATATAAAAGAAAGAAGTGAGCAGAGAGACGTGAGGACCTCATACCACCAAGAAACAAGAGCCAGAAAAACAGCATGTCCTCTGGACCCGGGGTCCCTGTGTTGAGAAGCTCCTTGACCAGGGAAGGTTGACGACAAGGACCTTCCCCCAGAACCAACAGAGAAAGCCTTCCCCTGGAGCTGGCACCCTAAATTCGGACTTCTAGCCTCCTGGACTGTGAGAGAATAAATTTCTCTTCGTTAAAGCCATCCACTTCCGGTATTTCTGTTAGAGCAGCACTAGATAACTAAGACAGGTTTCAAATAATTAAACAAACAAACAAAAAACAGCAAACCCTGGGGAAGGGAAAAGAATCTGATTTTCAGAGTTACCACATTATAACATTCAAATGTCCCAGTTTCAGCAAAAAACCCACAAAGCGTGCAAAGAAACAGGAGAGGATGGCTCATTCAAAAGAACAAAATAAACTGACAGAAACCATCCATGTAGAAGGCCAGATAATGATCTTATTAGACAAAGACTTTAAAACAACAGTATTAAATATGCTCAAAACGCTAAAGGAAAACATGGACAAAGAACTAAAGAAAATCAGGAAAATGATATATGAACAAAACAAGAATATCAATACAGAAATAGAGATTATAAAAAGGAACCAAACAGGGGGGCAGGACTGGGTGGACCAAAGTCCAGAGAGAAGGGGGACCTGGGGATCATGAAAGGCTTGAGGATGGGGTCACTTGGGGAAAGAGGAGGAGGCAGCCTGGCAGTAGGTGCACGACAGTGGTGGACCCAGGCAGGCTATGCCCCGGGTCTATACAATATGGTTTGCTATGAAACTCAAAATCTTCCAGCCAAGGTGGTGGAGAAGGAGGAAGGAATCAAACAGGGTTACTGGAGCCGAAAAGCATAATAATGGAAATAAAAATTTCACTGGTAGAGTTCAACAGCAGATTTGAACTGGGAGAAAAAAGAATCAGGGAATGTGAAGATAGGACAATTGAAATTATCAAGTTTAAGGAGAAAAAAGAATGAAGAAAAAATGAACAGAGCCTAACGGACTTGTGGAATACCATTCAAGCAGAGCAACATGCACATTATGGGAGTTCCAGAAGGAGGAAAGGAAAAGGGTCTGAAAAAATATTTGAAGAAATAATGGCCAAAAATGTCTCAAATTTGATAAAAGACATGAATCTACACATACAAGCAGCTCAACAAACTCCAAGTAGGATAAACCCAAAGAGATTCCCACCAAGGCACATTCTAATCAAACTCTCAAAAAACAAATACAAAGTGAGAATATTGAAAGCAGCAAAAGAGAAACAAATCTTCACATACAAGGGTTTCTCAATAACATTTAAGTGGCAATTTTTCCTCAGAAACCATGAAGTCCGGAAGGCAGTGTGATGACATATTTAAAGTGCTGAAAGAAAAGAACTGGCAAAACTGTCCTTGAAGAATTAGGATGACATTAAGACATCCCCAGATAAACAAAAGCTTAGGGAGCTCATTACCATGAGGACTGACCTATAAGAAATCGTAAGCAGAGTCCTTTAGATTGAAATGAAAGACACTAGACAGTAACGCAAAGCCATATGAAAAGGAAAAAAAGATCCCCAGTAAAGGTAATTTTATGGGTAAATATAAAGGCCTGTTTCATGGTGTTCTTGGTTTGTAATACTACATGTTAACTTGCATGATTAAAAAGACAAATACATAAAAAATAATTATTATAAATTGATGTATACAATTTATATACAATATATACTATAAAAAAAACCAAACCCACTGCCATCGAACTGATTCTGACTCACAGCAACCCTACAGGTCAGAATTGAACTGGCCCATAGGGTTTCCAAGGCTGAAATCTTTATGGAAGCCAATTGCCACATCTTACTCCCACGGAACAGATGGTGGGTTTGAACCGCTGACCTTTTGGTTAGCAGCCAAGTGCTTTAACCACTGTGCCACCAGGACTCTTTTTATACTATATATATTATAGATCAATTGTATATATATGATTCATACAATGTATAAAGATATAAAATTTGTGACAACATAAAGGGCGGAGATGGTATAGTAACAGAGTTTTTGTATGTTACTGAAGTTAAGTTGGTATCAATTTAAACTAGGTAGTTATAAATTTTAAATGTTAATGTAATCCCTGTGGTAACCACAAAAAAAATCTAAAAAATGTAATAGGCAAATTCACAGAGACAAAATTTTTTTAGCGGTTACCAGTGGCTGGTGAGGGGGGTGGAAACGAGAAGTTATTGCTTAAGGGGTCCTGAGTTTGTTTGGGATGATGAAAAACTATTGAAAATAGATAGCTGTGATGGTTGCACAACATGGTGAATGTAATTCATGTCACTGAACTGTGCACTTAAAAATAGTTAAAATATCAATTTTTTTAAGTATATTTTTTTACCACAACAAAATTAAAAAAAAAAAAAGGAATGACAAATGAAACATGACCATAGACACAGAGAAAAAGAATTACAGTGAAACCTGTGAGAGCCGTAACTTGATGAGACTGCCTTGTTTTCCTGGGTCTCTCAAGTTTTCCACTTCTGACAGGGTACGTCTTACCACTTTTCTATTGCTCTCTATTAGTGGAAGATATTTGAGTTCTCCTTCTCTGACAGGTTTCCGCCTTACACAGGTTCTGGCTTTCACAGGTTTTACTGTATAACAATACTATGTATAACTGCTAATAAATTTGAAAATATGATCGACATAGGGAAAAAAAAAAGATGAGCTCAGAACATCTTATGGCAAAAAGTACTCAAAAAAAACATGGGCATATATCAAAAGTGCAAAGAAGCTAGTTTGAACAGGCTCTTGCTGGCCACATACAGGACAATTTGAGTAGCAAAAGGAAATGACAATAATAGGTTGTTACCCCCTGAATAAAAAAGAATCCAAGGAAAAATGATGCCCATTTTTACCACTACTATTAAACATTGTACTGGAAGTTCTAGCCAGAGCACTTATGCAACCAAAAAAAAAAGAGTAAAAGGCATCCAAATCAGAAAAAATTGAAACTATCTCTATTCACACACTACATGATGCTATATATAGGAAATAACAAAGACTCCACAAGAAAGTTAATAGAGCTAACAAACAAATTCAGTAAAATTGCAGAGTACAAGATCAACACACAAAAATCAGTTGTGTTTCTATACATCAGCCATAAGCAATCTGAAAAATTAATTAAGAAAACAATTCCATTTATAATAGCATCTAAAAGAATAAAACAGCTAGGAATAAATTTAACCAAGGAAGTAAAAAGGTGTACACTGAAAACTATAAAATACTGCTGAAAGAAATTAAAGGAGACCTAAGTAAATGGAAAAACATTTTGTGTTTATGGACTGAAAGATTCAGTATTGTTAAGATGTCAATACTACCCAAAGTGATCTACAGATTTAATGCAATACCTATCAAAATTTAAACAGCCTTTCTGGCAAAAATGGAAAAGCCAATTCTCACAATTCATAAGAAATTATAAGGTGATCTGAGTAGCCAAAACAATCTTGAAAAAGAAGAACACAATACTGGGGAAGTCAACACAACTTGACCAAGGCAAGCTCATGTAAGCTTCATAGACACATCCAAACTTCTGAGGGACTGAGTTACTGGGCTAAGGGCTGGGGACCATGGTCTCGGGGAACATCTACCTCAATTGGCATAACATAGTTTATAAAGAAAATGTTCTACATCCTACTTTGATGAGTAGCGTCTGGAGTCTTAAAAGCTTTCAGCAGCCATCTAAGATACTCCACTGGTCCCACCCCATCAGGAGCAAGGGAGAATGAAGAAAACCAAAGACACAAGGGAAAGATTAGTCCAAAGGACTAATGGACCACAACTACCACGGACTCCAGCAGACTGAGTCCAGCACAACTATATGGTGCCTGGCTACTATTACCAACTGCTCTGACAGGGATCACAATAGAGGGTCCCAGACAGATCTGGACAAAAATGTAGAACAAAATTCTAACTCACAAAAATAGACCAGACTTACTGGTCTGACAGATAAACCCTGAGAGTATGGCCCCCACACATCCTTTTAACTCAGTACTGAAGTGACTCCTGAGGTTCACCCTTCAGCCAAAGATTAGACAGGCCCATAAAACAAAACGAGACTAAATGGGCACACCGGCCCAAGGGCAAGGACAAAAAGGCAGGAGGGGACAGGAAAGCTGGTAATGGGGAACCCAAGGTCAAGAAGGAGAGACTGCCGACACATTGTGGGGAAACATAAAAAAAGAAGAAAGGAGAAGGACTCAAACGTCCCAATTTCAAAACATACTACAAAGCTACAATAATTAAAACAGTGTGGTACTAGTATAAGAACAGATATTTAGACCAATGGAATAGAACTGACAGTCCAGAAATAAACCCAGACATCTATGACTAATTAATTTTCACCATGAGTGCAAGCACATTCAATGGGGAAAGAACAGTCTGTTCAACAAATGGCTGGGACAACTGGATTTCCACATGTAGAAGAAAGATCCCTATCTCATACCATATACATAAATTAACTCAAAATGGATCAACAACCTAAATAAAAGAGGTAAAAACCATAAAACTCTTGTATTTGGCAATGGATTCTTAGATATGATACCAAAAGCACAAGCAACAACAAAAGAACAAAAAATAGATAAATTGGACTTCTTCAAAATTAAAAATTTTTGTGCAGAAAGGAAAAGACAACCTACAGAATGGGAGAAATTATTTGGAAATCATATACCTGATAAGACTTTAATGTCCAGAATATATAAAGAACTCCTACAACTCAACAACAACAAAAAACAACCATCAAAAAATGGGCAAAGAACTTGAATAGACTTTTCACCAAAGAAGATATACAAATGGCCAATAAGCACATAAAAAGAGGCTTGATGTCATTAGTTGTTATGGTAATGCAAATCAAAACCACAATGAAATACCACTTCACCTCCACCACGATGGCTATTATCAGAAAAACGGAAAATAACAAGTATGGCAAGGTTGTGAAGAAACTGGAACCTTCATCCATTGTTGGTAGGAATATAAAATGGTCCAACAGCTGTGGACAACAGTGTGCTGGTCCCTCAAAAGGTTAAACACAGAATTACCATATGACCCAGAATTCCACACCTGGGTATATATCCAAAAGGACTGAAAGCAGGGACTCAAACAGATACCTGTACACCAGTGTTCATTGCAGCATTATTCTCAATAGTGAAATGGTGAAAACAATACAAATGTCCTTCAACAGATCAATGGATACACAAAATGTAGTACAGGTTGTTGTTGTTGTTAGGGGCCATCCAGTAGGTTCTGAATCATAGCGACCCTATGTATAACAGAACGAAACACTGCCCAGTCCTGTGCCACCCTCAAAATCACTGCTATATTTGAGCCCACTGTTGCACCCACTGTGCCAATCCTTCTTGTTGAGGGTATTCCTCTTTTTCACTGACCCTTGACCACACCAAGTATGATGTCCTTCTTCATGGAATGGTCCTTCCTGATAACATGTCAAAAGGACATGAGATGAAGTCTTGTCATCCTTGCTTCCAAGGAGCACTCTGGCTGCACTTCTTCCAAGACAGATTTGTTCATTTTTCTGGCAGTTCTGAATATTCTTTGCCAACACCATAATTTAAAGGCATCAATTCTTCTTCGGTCTTCCTCATTCACTGTCCAGCTTTCCCACACATACGTGGCTTGGGTCAGGCATACCTTAGTCTTCAAAGTGACATCTTTCCAACACTTTAAGAAGGTCTTTAACAGTAGATTTGTGCAATGCAATACACTGATTTCTTGACTGCTGTTTCCATGGGTGTTGACTGTGGATCCAAGTAAAATGAAATCCTTGACAACTTCGATCTTTTCTCCATTTAGCATGATGTTGCTTATTGGTCCAGTTGTGAGGATTTGTTTTCTTTATATTGAGGTATAATCCATACTGAAGGCTGCAGTCTTTAATCTTCATCATTAAGTGCTTCAAGTCCTCTTCACTTTCAGCAAGCAAGGCTGTGCCATCTGCATATCACAGGTTGTTAATGAGACTTCCTCCAATCCTGCTGCCATGTTCTTCTCCATATAGTCCATCTTCTCGGATTATCTGCTCAGCAAACAGACTGAATAAGGATGGTAAAAGGATACAACCCTGACACACACCTGTACTGACTTTAAACCATGTAGTATACCCTTGCTCTGCTTGAATGACTATCGCTTGGTCTATATACAGGTTCTGCATGAGCACAATTAAGTGTTCTGGTATTCTGATTCTTTGCAATGTTATCTATACTTTATTATGATCCATGCACAGTCTAATGCTTTTGCACAGTCAATAAAACACAGGTAAACATCTTTCTGGTATTCTCTACTTTCAGCCAAGATCCATCTGACATCAACAATGATATCCCTCATTCCATGTCCCCTTCTGAATCTGGCTTAAATTTCTGGCAGTTCCTTGTCAATGTACTGCTGCAACTGCTTTTGAATGATCGTCAGCAAAATTTTGCATGTGATACTAACTATACTATTTGAATATTTCCGCATTCTGTTAGATCACCTTTCTTTTGAATGGGCACAAATATGGATCTCTTCTAGTCAGTTGGTCAATAGCTGTCTTCCAAATTTGTTGGCATACACAAGTGAGCGCCTCCAGCACTGCATCTGTTTGTTGAAACATCTCAGTTGGTATTCTGTCAATTCCTGGAGCCCTGCTTTTAGCCAATGCCTTCAGTACAGCTGGGTGTCTTCCTTCAATACCATCAGTTCTTGATCATATACTACCTCCTGAAATGGTTGAATGTCCGCCAGTTTGTTTTGGTACAGTGACTCTGTGTATTCCTTCCATCTTCTTTTGTGCTTACTGCATTATTAAATATTTTGTCCATAAAATCCTTCAATATTGCAACTCGAGACTTGAATTTTTTCTTCAGTATTTTCAGCTTGAGAAAGTAGGACAGGTAGTCCCTGACTTAAGACATATTCAAACTACAACCAATCACACTTACGACCATCTGTTTTTTCTTCAGTGTTTCCAGAACATTGCATCTTCCTTGGAGAAGTTATGGGAAAATGCATGCAGCGGATTTGGAAAAAAAATTGCTGAGTTGTGTGAACACACTCCAAGCATTTGATCAGGGTAGTAAGATGAAAATCATCCATATGGCAAGAATGCTGAATTTAGAGCTTTACACTGCCAATGTGGAACACTCACAGATCACGAAGAACGGGAATTGACAGATCAGGACTTAATGGATTTTGAAGAGGAAAGAAATGCTGAAGAAGAAAGAAATAATAAGGAAGAAGAAGGAGAGAAGTTGTTAAAAAAATTTTACAGTGAAAGGATTAGCTGAATTTTTTTCTAAACTAAATCAGGGGCTTTAGTTGCTTGAAAACATGGATCCAAGCGCTGATCGCTTTGCTAAAAAGACAGGCAGATTTGGGAACCAGTAAGATGTTACAGTGAAATATATCAAGAAAAAAACAAAAGGAACATACAGAAAACTCTAATTTTCTGACTAGAAACACTATCCCCATTCCCAGGGATAATCCAGATGATCCAGAACCTTCCACAAATGGAGTTATTACTGCAACTGACAAAATGCCACGGTGTCCAACTCTTCTTCATCATTGGAGACTTTTATGATTTGAGTATTTTTTATGTACGTATGTATGAAAACATATACATAAGTTAATATGCAATGCTTCCAACCCCCAAAGACAAATACAGATCAGACTTATAAAGATACGGATAATAAAAGGCAATAATAATGGAAACTAAAATAAAAAAAGGCATATTCCACTTACATCAGAACCAACTTGAGTCACTGGAACGGAACCCTGTCATAAGTCGGGGACTACCTATATACACATACAATTGAATATTATTAAGTCAAAAAAAAGGAATGGAGTTCTAACGTGCTATGACATGGAAGAACCTTGAAAACATAATGCTAAGTGAAGTAAGTCAGATATAAAAGGACAATTATTATACAATCCCATTTACAAGAAATATCTACAGTATTCTAGATAGATTATCTATGGTATGTATAAAATAGATAAATGCATAGGGACAGATTAGCAGTTACCATGGGCTGGGGGAAGGGGAAATGGGGACTTAACTCTTAATGGATACAGAGTTTCTATTTGTGATGATGAAAAAGCATTGGGAACAAACAATGGTAATGGCTGTACAACACTGAGAATATAATTAATGTCTCTGAACTGTACCCTTAAAAATGGGTAAATGAATAGTAGCCCAAGAGACAGAAAGGGCCATATAAACCAGCGACTCCATCAGCCTGAGACCAGAAGAACTAGAGGTGCCCGGCTACCACCAATGACCACCCTGACAGGGAACGCAACAGAGAGTCCCTCACGGAGCAGGAGAAAAGTGGGATGCAGAACTCAAATTCTAGTAAAAAGACAAGACAATGTTTTTTTTTTTTTAATTTCATTTTATTGTACTTTAAGTGAAAGTTTACAATTCAAGTCAGTCTCTCATACAAAAATTTATACATACATTGTTATGTGACCCTAATTGCTGTCCGTATACTGTGATAGCACATCCCTCCTTTCCACTCCTGATTTCCCAATATCCATTCAACCATCTCCTGACCCTCTTTGCCTTCTCATCTCACCTCCAGACAGGAGCTGCCCATTTAGTCTCATGTATAAACTTGAGCTAAGAAGCACACTCTTCACGAGTATCATTTTATGTCCCATAGTCTAGTCTAATCTTTGACTGAAGAGTTGGCCTCGGGAATGATTTTAGTGCTGGGTTAACAGAGAGTCTGGGGGGAATGCTCTCTGGGGTTCCTCCAGTCTCAGTCAGACCATTAAGTCTGGTCTTTTCACGACAATTTGAGTTCTACACCCCACTTTTCTCCTGTTCCAACAGGGACTCTCTGTTGTGTTCCCCATCAGGGCAGTCATTGGTGGTAGCCAGGCACCATCTAGTTCTTTTGATCTCAGGCTGTTGCAAAGACTTAATGGTCTGATTGAGACCGGAGGGACCCCGGAAGACATGGTTCCCAGACTCTCCATTAGCCCAAAACTAAAATCATTCCAGAGGCCAACCCTTCAGACAAAGATTAGACTGGACTATGGGACATAAAATGATAACTTGTGAAGAGTGTGCTTCTTAGCTCAAGTAGATACATGAGACTAAATGGGCAGCTCCTGTCCAGAGGCAAGATGAGAAGGCAGAGAGGGTCAGGAGGTGGCTGAATGGACACGGGAAATCCAGGATGGAAAGGAGGAATGTGTTGTCACAGTATAGGGAGAGTAACTAGGGTCACATAACAATGTGTATATAAATTTTTATATGAGAAACTGACTAGAATTGCAAACTTTCACTTAAAGCACAATAAAAATTAAATTAAATTAAAATTTAAAAAAATGGGTAAATGGCTAGAAAAGGAAGGGATACTTCCAAATTCATTCTATGAAGCCAGCATAACCCTGATACTAAAACCAGGCAAAGCCACCACAAAAAATGAAAATTACAGACCGGTATCTCTCATAAATATAGATGCAAAAAATTCTCAACAAAATTCTAGTCAATTCAGCATCATATCAAAAAAAATAATACAACACAACCAAGTGGCATTCATACCAGGTATGCAAGGATGGTTCAACATTAGAAAATCAATCAACATAAACCACATAAATAAAACAAGAGAATCACATGATCATCTCAAGCGACACAGAAAAGGCATTCAAAACAGTCCAACAACCATTCCTGATAAAAACTCACAATAAAATAGAAAGGAAATTCCTTAACATAATAAAGGACACCTATACAAAACAGCCAACATCATTCTCAAAGGAGAGGGGATGAAAACATTTCCCCCTGAGAACGTGAACAAGACAAAGATGCCAGAATGGGAACAAGACAAGGATGCCTTTTATCAAAACTCCGATTTAACATTGTGCTGGAAGTCCTAGCTAGAGCAATAAGGCAAGAAAAAGAAATACAGGGCATCCAAATTGCTAATTGAAGAAGTAAAAGTATCCCTATTTGCGGATGATATGATACTATACATAGAGTACTCAAAAGACTCTACAAGAAAACTACTGGAACTAATAGATTTAGCAGAGTAGCAGGATACAAGATAAACATACAAAAATCAGTTGGATTCCTATACACCAATACAGAAAACTATGAAAAGGAAATCAGGAAAACAATACCATTCATAATAGCCCCTAAAAAAATAAAATACTTAGGAATAAATCTAACCAGGGATACAAAAGACGAAGAAAACTACAAAACAGTACTGCAAGAAACCAAAAGAGGTCTACATAAATGGAAAAACAGATAATGCTCATGGACACATAGACTCAACATTGTGAAAATGTCAATTCTACCAAAAGCAATCTATAAATACAATACAATCTTGATCCAAATACCAACAGCATTCTTTAACAAGATGGAAAAACTAATTATTAACTTCATATGGAAAGGAAAGAGACTTCGGATAAGTAAAGCACTATTGAAGAAGAAGAACAAAGTAGGCCTCGCACTACCTGACCTCAGAACCTACTATACAGCGACAGTAGTCAAAACAGCCTGGTACTGGTACAATGACAGACACACTGACCAATGGAACAGAATCGAGAACTCAGATGTGAATTCATTTACCTACGGCCACCTGATCTTTGACAAAGGCCTGAAA
Organism: Trichechus manatus latirostris; assembly: GCF_000243295.1. Lineage (NCBI taxonomy): Eukaryota > Metazoa > Chordata > Mammalia > Sirenia > Trichechidae > Trichechus > Trichechus manatus. The sequence goes on from NW_004444192.1 coordinate 964,961, forward strand.
TACATTAAATAGGCAAAAGATAGTCTTTTTAACAAATGATGCTGGCAAAACTGGATGTCCATCTGTAAAAAAATGAAACAGGACCCATATCTCACACCATACACAAAAACTAATTCAAAATGGATCAAAGACCTAAATATTAAACAAAAAACTATAAAGATCTTGGAAGAAAAAATAGGGTCAAGGCTAGGGCCCTAATATATGGCATAAATAGCATACAAACCATAACTAATAATACACAAATACCAGAAGATAAGCTAGATAACTGGGATCTTCTAAAAATTAAACACTATGCTCATCAAAAGACTTCACCAAAAGAGTAAAAAGAGAACCTACAGACTGGGAAAAAATTTTTGTCTGACATATTTGACAAAGGTCTAATCTCTAAAATCTATAGGAAAATCCAACACCTCTACAACAAAAAGACAAACAATACAATTAAAAAATGGGCAAAGGATATGTACATATACTTCACCAAAGAAGACATTCAGGCAGCTACCAGACACATAAGGAAATGCTCGCAATCATTAGCCCTTAGAGAAATGCAAATCAAAACTACAATGAGACACCATCTCACCCCGACATTACTGGCACAAATCAAAAAAACAAAGTATCAAATGTTGGAGATGCTGCAGGGAGACTGGAACTCTTATGCACTGCTGGTAGGAATGCAAAACGGTACAATCGTTTTGGAAAACGATATGGGGCTTCCCTAAAAAGCTAGAAATAGAAATACCATACAGTCCAGCAATCCCACTCCTAGGAATATATCCTAGAGAAGTAAGGACCGTCACAAGAATAGACATACACACACCCATGTTCACTGCAGCATTATTTACAATAGCAAAAAGATGGAAACAACCTAAGTGCCCATCAACAGATGAATGGATATACTAACTATGGTACATACACACAATGGAGTACTACATAATGATAAAGAACAATGTTGAATCTGCAAAATATCTCACAACATGGATGAATATGGAGGGCATTGTGTTGAGTGAAATAAGCCAATCACAAAAGGACAAATAATGTATGAGACCACTATTATAAAAACTCAAGAAATGGTTTATACACGGAAACAATCTTTGATGGTTACGAGGGAGGGGAGGGAAAAACACTAACTAGATAGTAGATACGTGGTGACTTTGGTGAAGGGTAAGATAGTACACAATACTGGGGAAGTCAGCACAACTTGACCAAGGAAAAGTCATAGAAGCTTCAAAGACATACCCAAACTCCCTGAGAGACCAAGTTACTGGGCTGAGGGCTGCGGACATAGTCTTGGGGGAGTATCCAGCTCAATTTGCATAACATAGTTTAGAAGGAAAATGTTCTACATCTGACTGTGGTGAATAGCATCTGGGGTCTTAAAAGCCTGCAAGTGGCCATCTAAGATACATCTACTGGTCCCATCCTAGCGAAGAAAGAGGAATAAAGAAAACCAAAGACACAAGGGAAAGATTAGTCCAAAGGACCAATGGGTCACAACTACCACAATTTCCGCCAGACTGAGCCCAGAACAACTAGACGGTGCCCAGCTACCTCCGCCTACTGCTCTGACAGGGATCACAATAGAGGTTCCGGGACAGAGTGGGAGAAAAACGTAGAACAAAATTCAACTTCACAAAAAAAATACCAGATTTGCTGGTCTGACAGGGACTGGAGAAACCCCAAGAGTATTGCCCCTGTCACCCTTTTAACTCAGTACTGAAGTTATTCCCAAGGTTTAGTCTTCAGCCAATGATCAGACAGGTCTATAGGGCAAACAATAAGACAAGTTAGGAACATGCTTCATAGTTTAACCATGTATAATAGACTAAATGGGCACACTAGCCCAAACGCAAAGATGAGAAGGCAGGAACGGACAGGAAAACTGGATGAATGGAAACAGGGAACCCAGGGTGCAGAAGGGGAGAGTGCTGACATGTCATGAGGTTGGCAATCAATGCCACAAAACAATTTGTGTATTAATTGTTTAATGAGAAACTATTTTGCTCTGTAAACTTTCACCTAAAGCACAATAAAAAAGGGTAAATGGCAAATTTATGTTATATATATTTTACCACAATTTTAAAAAATCCGTAAGTCATCGTGATAATAAATAAACGGGGGAAAACAGAAGGTTCTTCCTTATGGAATCCCAACTAATAAATGTAGAAGGAATAATGGAATTAGAAAAATATTATTTTGCAACCATCATTGCAATAATCAATTCAGATAAGAATCATCAATAGAGGCTAAAACTATTTCCCCAAAGAGTACTTATTAATTAAAAGGAGAAAAATGCTAACTTTACAGTGGAGAAACCTGACAGGTATCACCCTAACTAAGCAATCAAAGTTAATACTGTCAATAATGGGACAAACTAACATAGTGTGCCTTCTGATGTAAAGAGCTAGGAAGGACACAACACTTTTTATGTAGTATTCCTGCCTCAAATTCATAATCTGAATCTAACCACAAGGAAACATCAGACAAATCCCCACTGACACACATTTTACATAATAAGTCGTCTGACTTTTCAAAAATATTAACGTCATGGAAGATAAAGGCTGAGAAACTGTTCAGATTAAAGGAGACTAAAGAGATGTGACATCTAACTTCAACGAGTGTTCTTGGATTAGATATGGGGTTTTTATTCTAAAGGACATTATTTGGACAACTGGGAAAATTTGATTATGGATTGTATATTAGTTAACTGTATTATAGTGACATTAGACTTCCTGAATTCAATAATTGTACTGTGGTTGTGTAAGAGAATGCCCTTGTTTTTAGGAAATATTTAAGGGTAATGAGACATAATCTTTGCAACCAACTTTTAAGTGGTTTACGAAAAAATACACATACACATATACACTAGGAAGGAATGAGAAAACAAATGTGGCAAGATGTTAACAACTGGTAAATCTGGGTGAGGAGTATCCAGGAGTTCTTGGTACTAATCTTGAAACTCCTCGTTTCCAAATAACAAGTTTTTTAAAAACCACACACAAAATGATACCTATGAAAAGCTTAACAAAAAAAATGTTTGGTCTATATCAAGAAAATAAAATTGTGAATATAAAGTACAGCTTCAATAAATGGAAACATACCACATTTTCAGATGGTAAGATCCATTATTATAAAGATGTCTGTTCTTCCTAAATAAATCTAAATAATTAACACTATCAACATCAAAATCACAATGAAGTTTATATGGAAAAGTAAATGCATAAGAATAGCCAAACTTTCTTTGGGGGGCGGGTGGGGAGAGAGAGAGAATATTTGTCCTACCAGGTATCACAGCCTAGTGGTTAAGAGTATAGGCTCAGGAGTTAGAGAGAGACCTGGGTTACAGTTCCAGCTTGTAACTTGGGTAAATTAAGCTCTCGAAGCCTCATTTCTTCATCTGTAAACATAAAGATAGCAAGAATATGTAATTCATAGGGTTTTGTGAGAAATGAAGATACGTTAAGATATTTACTACTGTAGCTGGCACATAGTAAATGCTCAAAATACTGTTACTGCTGTTGCTGTTGTTACTACAAGCACCACCAACGAGTTACATAGTTTTGGCAAAGGAAGAGACAACCAAATCCCTGGAAAAGGAAGAGAGCCAGAAACAGGCCTGAGAGCAGAAGAATTTATAAATGATAAAGGTGGCATTTTGAATAAGTGGAAAAGAATAGACTTCAATAAGCACCGGTTAGCTATATAAATTCCAGAGTAAAGATCTAAATGATCTACAGCATAAAAGAAAATAAAAACTTTTAAGTAGAATTTTAAAAATTATCTTCAGGTAGGGAAAATATTCTTAAAACACAAAATCCCAGAAGTATAAAAGGAAATTTATTTTTAAATTCTTTTTTTAAAGAAACATATAAGGAAAATATTAAACAAAATAAAGACAAGCACAGATATGTACAGTGTTTGTAATATATACGACAAAGGATTTAATATTCGTATTATATGAAGCATTCCTACAAATCAGTAAGAAAAGGACAAATAACCCAACAGCAAAATTGGCAGAGGTTATGAACAAAATTATGTAAAATTATAAACAAATTTATGAAAAAAGGTTATGAACAAAATTGGCAAAGCTTACGAACACATGGAAAAATGCACCATAGCCTCCAATTGAAATAGCAAATTAAAATAACTTAAGGGTATCTTTATTCACATATATGTTGTTGTTATTAGGTGCTATTGAGTCACTTCTGACTCCTAGCCACCCTATGTACAACAGAACGAAACACTGCCTGGTCCTTACAATCGTTGCTGTGTTTAAGCCCACTGTTGCAGCCACTGTGTCAATCCACAATAAGGGTTTAATAATAATAATCCGTAATAAAGCCAACAGTAATACATTATTATCCATAATAATTCTGCAAACATTGTTCTACTTTTATTTTTGTTGCTAATATAGGTGAAATATACAATGCAGTTATATATTTCCCATATATAACAAAAATAAAAACACGTTTTCAGAATTATTATGGATAAACAAGCATGCGTATATGTTCCAGTTCAATCTTCTTTTAAAAAACAATCTGGAAATACATAAAAAAAGAGCTTTAAGCCTGTTAATATCTCTGGCTGTGAATACCACCAAAAAGATAAAGCAATGCTTAGCATGTCATTAGAAGACATAATTATGGAAAGGGGAAAATAATATGAGAGACTGAACTTTATTGTTAGAAGGAAACTAAGCTTATCAGCTCCGACCACTCACCAACACAGAAAAGAATCACTGACAGAGAGAGGAACTAGATCCAGCATTTACTCCAACTCCAGAGACAGGTGCTTCAGTGACTGAAAAAGGCACTGTTGGACAAGCATAAATGTTAAAAATTACTTCTTTATAATCTTTCAACGGTTTATAAATGGTAACAAACTATCTGCTTACTAAACTGTTCTGGAATTTTATCAGGCATCAAAGACAACTTTTAGTGTTTACATTTATTAATATTCAGCCTTTAAGGCATCATTTAATAATTTCTCCTTCTGAGATATCTACATGTCTTCATGATTTCTCTATGACTGATAGAGCCCTGGGAATATCAGAAATGTCTTTCAGGACCTTGAGATAGAATTCTTTTGGACCTACACGCTAGAAATCATTTAAAGCTAGATACCCTTTTACTTTCTATTCTTATTTTTTTCTACCTTTTCTAAAGAACATCCTCTTGTTACAGAAGTTAGAAGATAAAAAGGAGCTATACTAGGTGTTCTCTGTTATCTATTTCAGCTTTCCTAAGTTGTGGATCCGTGACTTCCTTCATACTCTAGCTATGAATTTATCTCTAAGAATCATCTATGTTGTCATTAGATTTTTCTTCTCCTTAGTGCCAATCATTCTAAAAGTTCTATTCATCTTGACAATATCCTAAGAGGTTCATGACCCTCTCTTCTACTTGACCTCTGTTATCAATTCCTCCTTCTGATTTATGTTCTATTCATTAAAAACACAACTGAGCTCCAGTAGGAGTGGCCAACAGGGTGTGGGAGGGACGGACAGGGAGAAGTGTGGGATGTAGGGTATAGGGGCTCCACCATAATTTCCCCCAGTCACTACATGCACCAAATTCTTTGCTACGGCTAATTAATGTATGTTTTGGTCATTAACATTGCTATGCAGATGCAGATACAATCCCTCCACAGCCAAAGTGACTCCCAGGCTTTTCATATAAAAAAATCTGTAGCATTTGGAGACTTTCCATTTCTTTAGGAGTTGTACTGCCCATTAGAATCTTTAGCCATATAATCTTAACTGGTTTCAGAATTGCCTTCTCTGCTACTTTTAACATAACCCAAGATGTAACATTCTCTATCTCCAAGGGCTCTTATTCACTCATTTGTTTACTTTCCTTTTTATGTGAAACCTCTACAAGAACAGGGACCTTATGCAGAGGCAGACAGACCCAGGTACTCTTGGACCAAAATAGAAACTAGATAAATTACTGACTTGAATTATTGACACAATGGTCCTGCAAAGTAGGTAGGGCAGTTAAACAGATGAACAAATATGAGGCTCAAACAATTTAAGTGACTTACTTAGAGTGTACATATATATAGTTTATACTCAAAATATAAGACGCTGAGTCTGGTGTCTTAAAAGCCTGTGAGCAGCCATCTAAGATACTCCACTGGTCTCACTCTTCGGGAGCAAGGGAGAATGAAGAAAACAAGATACAAGGGAAAGATTAGTCCAAAAGACTAATGGACCACAACTACCATGGCCTCCATCAGACTGAGTCCAGTATAACTAGATGGTGCCCGGCTACCACCACCGACTGCTCTGACAGGGATCACAACGGAGGGCCCCGGACAGAGCTGGAGAAAAATGTAGAACAAAATTCTAACTCAGAAAAAGACCACACTTACTGGCCTGACAGAGACTGGAGAAACCCCAAGAGTATGGCCCTCGGCCACCCCTTTAGCTCAGTAATGAAGTCACTCCCGAGGTTCACCATTCAGCCAAAGACTGGACAGCCCCATAAAACAAAATGAGACTAATGGGGCATGACAGTCCAGGGACAAGGACTAGAAGGCAGGAGAGGACAGGAAAGCTGGTAATAGGGAACCCAAGGTTGAAAAGGGAGAGTGTTGACATGTCGTGGGGTTGTTAACCATTGTCATAAAGCAATACGTATACTGTTTAATGAGAAACTGTTTTGTAAACCTTCATCTGAAGAACAATAAAAATTTTAAAAAGATACAAAAAAAAAATGAGATGCTGACTCAAAAGGTGGGTCAATTTCTACTGTACAACACTAATTTTACTTATACTAATATCATTTATTCCTAGATGAGTTAGTAAAATTAGATGAAAGGGTGCTCTGTCTAAATGGTTCTCCATCACATCTCATACACTTGCTGTGGAAACAGAGCACGCTTTCTAATCTGCCCCATCAGTAGGATGGCAATTTCCTACCCCTTGGTACAAACTCACCTACCACTGAAACTCACCTACGACTCCACTTCCTCCTGGAGGAAACAATAAGATTATTCCATCCTGGCTTGTTCCTATAAATCTTCTTTATTGTTACATGAGTTCTTTACTCTCTGGATGAAGAGTCTCATCCAAAGCTCCAAATGGAACTTATGTTTGCTACCCTTTTGCACTGTGTCATGTTCTTCCACTGACAACGATTTCCTTCGCCACCATGGAAGTCTCTTTTTCTTTGGCTTCCTTCTTTTATTTCTTCAACTGTATCTAAGCATGTACCCTTTGTCTTCTCTAGTAATCTGGAGCACTCTTTTCTAGTTGGAATACTAGTTTGATTTTGTAGCATCTATTATCCCACATAGAATAAATACAGTACAACTCCACATATCACTGCCTGTGTTTATTAAGTCTTTAGATCAGGGTTGGCAGGTAGATTTTAACTGCTGTGCCAACTCTAAACGAACAGAATGGCTGTCACTACATGAAAGATCAATGAGGGTAGGAGGATCTTTGTTTTGGTTATTAAAGTTATCCCAAGCATCTAGAACAATGCTTGGCACATAAGGAAAAAAAAAAAAAATCAAACCTGTTGCTGTTGAGTCAATTCCAAGCAGAACCACCCCATAGGGTATCCAAGGCTGTAAACCTTTCTGGAAGCAAGACTGTCACATCTTTCTCCTGTGGAGTGGCTGGTGGGTTTGAACCACTGACCTTTTGGTTAGCAGCTGAGTGCTTAACCACTGTGCCACAGGACTCCTGCTTGGCACATAGTAGGCACTTATTAAATATTTTTGAAAGTAGGAAAGTGCCAATAGTCAACCAGCAAAGTCTGCCGACCACAGGCACAGGAGGAAGGGATGGCAATATGTGTGCTACTTATTTGATATTCCTGCTCTAAGTAGCTCCTCATTAAAAATTCATGCAGTAACCACAGACATTTCACTCAAGGTTCCTTACAGTGGCAGGCCTAGCGCTAAACTAGAGACATTAGCGCTCAAGAGGAATTCAAATTATCATTCAACTAAAGTCTATGGAAAAACTGAGGTTTGTAGATGTTAAGGAGAAGTAAGAAAGGTATTTAACTATGTGTATAGATAGTTGCCCATTTACAACAGGGGTGTTTTAATTCCCTATAGGGTCACTATGAGTTGGAATTCGACCGGACAGCAATGGGTTTTTTTGTTTGTTTGAGGTCCCCGAGTAGTGAAAGTGGTTTTCACTCGACCACTAACCTAAGGTTGGGAGCTCGAACATACCCAGCAGCACCACAGAAGAAAAGACCTGGCAATCTGCTTCTGTGAAGATTACAGCCAAGAAAATCCTATGGAACACTACCCTGTTACACGAGGTCTCTATGAGTCAGAATCAACTTGACGGCAACAGGTTTGGGTTTTTTTGTTTTGTTTTGTTATTTCTTTATTCTTTATATCTTATACTATATCTCTAGCAATCGTGCTTTGTTCTTTTCATAAACCGTATTTAGGTAGAGAAAAGAAACTTGATTAGGAAAACTCTGTTTATCTGGGATGAACTTCCTATTTATTTATATTTAATGGAATGATAAAGAATGTTTTGGAATTAATACATCAATTTTCCATTACAAACACAAATCTTCAAAAGGGCAGCACCTGCTATACTCACTTAGTATAATAACCCATCATTTTCAGCTAATATAATTAAAATCAGACCTTGACACCTATCTGTTATAAGATATGCCCCACAATGCTATTTCCACTTAAAAAAAATAACTGAAAATTTCTCCTCTCCAATTCAAATGTACAGTTTAAGGGAGAAGGGAAAAGATAAGAAATGCCCCTTTCCATCATAGCTCCTTATCCCTAAGGAAGTTATAGTATAGGGAACAGGCTTGCAGTCAGTCAGCTCTAGATTCAAACCTCAGTGCTACCCAGTTACTATCATGTGACCTTAAGCAAATTACATATACCTTCTGATTTCAGTTTCTTCATGTGTAATAAATACCTATTTCATCTGCAATTTTTCTATGTATTTAGGAAAAGCATTTCAAAGATTTAAATTAACTGTGATAATGCATATAAAAGTGCAGCATAGCACTATCATATAACAGGCTTTCTTCTTTCCTTACCCAGCGACTAAGAGAAGGAGTGAATGGGTGGGACACAGAAAAAATGAAGCAGGAGGGAAAATTATAAACTCCATACTACGTCCGCTCCTCACTTTCCCAATCCCTTTTCTGCTTTCTTCATTGCTCTTTCTCATTCCCAACCTCTTGAAGCTTTTCTATCCCTCATACTGTCCTATACGGTTAGGGGAAGAGGAAGGTTTCATACTGCCTAGCAAGCAGCTGGAAGAAACTAGAGAAGCTTCTGTACTTAATTTCAGCTTAACAGCAAGGCCTCACTGGGACGGTCCTAGCATACTAATATGGAACTCACAACAAATACTTTTCAAATAATGAAGAGCTGGGAAGGTTGGAAGGGAAAGTGAGTAGGCAAGGCTATGGGGGTTCATCCACCTTATAATCAGAGCATTTAGTAAGCTATAGATTTCATTCATTCAAACAGCTTAGGAGATTTAAAAAACAAAATAACAAACTGAAAATCAACTAGAATACATTTTACCACTGAAACACTGTTACACCTGCTTGTTAGGTTTTTAAAGGTAAATGCTAATGACTGCCTAGAAATCTAACAAAAAAGGCTTACCATACAGAAAAGACTTTCTCTGGGAAAAAAAAAATTTGATTTTCAAAGAAATGATTGGCAAACTTTGAGAACACAATCCGCTTATAATTTTAGTTTGCTTTTGTTTTTTAAGAAAATTGCATTTTGCAAACCTTAAAAGGCTAACCAATTTCAAACGCTCCTGCTTGTTTTGTTCTAAATAGTAACTAAAAAAAAAAACCTGTTGTCGTCGAGTCAATTCTGACTCATAGCGACCCTACAAGACAGAGTATAAATGCCCCATAGGATTTCCAAAGAGTGGCTGGTGGATTCGAACTGGCATCCTTCTAGTCAGCAGTCGAACTCTCAACCACTGTACCACCAGGGCTCCAAATATTAACTACATGTGTTAAATAAAAATATCTAGAACAATTAGTCTGCACTTCTATCAATTAAAAAAAAAATCAAATGAGAGTTTTAATGATAGTGGCTATTTTCCTGATACAGTGTGGCAAAACTGTCATCCAAATAGCCATGACTAACCTGTTAACTGACATCATAACAACATGCATCAACAGAAAAATCACGTCTTTCATAATTTTATTGCAAAATACATCTGAAATGTCTTTCAAAATTCTTTCAAATGTGTCTTCTTACAATAAAACTTCTATATAAGCATTGTGGAGCCTGGATATTTGAGTCACAAACATTTGAAATGAACTAATAATGTCTTGAAAAACATTAAATCAAAACTTCCTGCCTAGAGAATTGAATCAATTTACTCGAGGCTAAATCTATCTAGTGCAAAAGGATTTATTAAACTTTCAAAGGTATCACACATTTAATGGCATTAAAAACCACGTAAGTATTATAACGGATTATCAGCTAGAAAGATTTACCAATCTACAACACGTGTAACAGCCTTACAAACACAGCCAATTCTCCCCTACTGTGACTTCCTAGAGGGCAGAAATCATGCTGTGCTCATTTTTATAATATCAAAACTAGCATGATATCTGTCAGAACAAATGTTATAGGAATCAATAAACTTGCCATGGAACAGTTAAGTATTAACTTATGCAGCAAAAACTATCAATGCTTCTCCACCCACACCAACTGCCACTTAATGCTAAGAAACTGAAGGTTATATTAGAAAACTGGAGAAGAGACTGCCTCCATAATCAGTTTAAGAAAACCTAGAGTCCACACATTGCCAGGAACAGATGCTGAAAACCAGACAATCTCAAAGTTTCAGTGATCAGTTCTTCCCTTCCGGCAATTCCTGACCCCACTCCCACACCTCCAATAACCCAGCAGACATAGCCTGTGAACTACACATTATTTTATATGCATTTCATCAAGAAAATCAAGACTTCTTTTTCTTTTTGTCCTAAGAGGATATGAATATAAGTCATAATTATAATAGTGTCTGTCACTATGCATGTGATAGGATACCAAATGTATTTTAGAAAAATTTAGGATTTTTTTTGTTGCATAATTTGGGCTTTCTATATTCACTGAAACAGCAAAAAGTATTTCCTTAAAATAAACCTTACTAAAGACTGGTTCAACTTCAACTACAAAGAGTTTACAGTTTATGTTAGGAAAATGACTTTTAAATTCACATTTACAAGAGTGTTTAAATTGTTTTAGAAAATTGTCTTCTAGAGCAAAAACTTAAGGGTAAAAATCTAAAGAATTTATTTTAACTTTTAACTTATTAAAAAGTAATTAGCTAGTTTTGTAAAATTTCAATGAAGTGTGCTGAAAAATTGGATTGTATGTGGAAAAAAGTCTGTAGTTATAAAACAAACCCTTTGCTGTAGAGTTGATTCTGACTCATAGTGACCCTACAGGACACAGAAGAGCTGCCCCAAAGGGTTTCCAAGGAGCGGCTGGTGGATTTGAACTGCTGGCCTTTTGGTTAGCAACCGCAGCTCTTAATCACTGTGCCACCAGGGCTCCATAGTTATAAAGTCATATAAGTATACTCAGAACCACATCCCTGTATACTCATTAAAACCCACTGCTGTTAAGCTGATTCCAACTCATAGTGACCCTATAGGACAGAGTAGAACTTCCCCAAACGGTTTCCAAGGAGCAACTGGCAGATTCGAACTGCTGACCTTTTGGTCAGCAGCCTAATGCTTAATCACTGCACCACCAGGGCCCCACATCCCTGTATACAACTCAAAATTTATTTAGCATTTATCGTGCTAGGAACTGTTCTCAAAGATGAATATAAAACAGCTCCTTGACACAGTGAGCACTAGGTCAAGTATAACAGACAGTCATGGAAAGAAATAATTACAATGCAAGAATAAATGCATTTTGATATCCGGGTTTTGCTGAAGTAAAGAAGGGGGTCACCATCAAAGTCTTACTAAGTCTATGCCACTCTGACAAGGTTCAAGTGTATAGTCTTCCTGTACCTCTTCCTTCCGATTATACAAGTTTGAACATTGCTTCTCCCAACACTATGAGCCCCCATCCCAAATTAGCCATACCCTGATCCACCAAGTTCGAAAGCCGGGATTAGCAAAAGGAACTATCCCTGCAGATTTTCCAATAGTAGTGCTAAAAGAGAGGGCAAGATGCTGCTGCTCTTTGCTTGGCATGTTTATACACGGAAGCTGCAAAATTTGCCTATGGCATCTTCTATTCTGGAGCTTGCCATATATAGCTGATATTGTAGCTACATTTGTTGATACCCATCTTCTCATATTCCAGGAATAAAGAAAGAACAACAGGAAAAATAACCTAAGGACCCCACAGGGGATATGCAATGTGTAGGTAATTCTAAAACAATCCTCCTGAAGACCTTCTGCATATCAGCTCTCCTGCCACCTCCCAAACAATAGCAACAGCAGCAGTATTTCTGAGAGACATATCTTAAAGCAAGATGGTATATGCTTTTGGGAAGCTATGGTCTTGCCGTTTACCGTACATTCAAACAAGAGAAACTGTTAAACCAGGCTAGGGGAAAAAAAAAAAGGAGTTGAGTCTTGTAATTCAGTCCAGTAGTACCTCATCAGTACATTATCCTGTACTCTGGAATATAAGATTCTCTCTCTTTCCTGGAGTCGGCTTCAAGATTTTAAAGAAAACACCAGGTAATCCCAATCCCCACCAGGATACGTTGCTATCAAGTTCGCTAGCTCCAACACAACAGTAGTGCTGCTGCAGCCAACAATTCCTTGGCATACAGACATGTTAAAATGATACTGGCAGCAACAGTGGCTCTTCTCCTTCACCCTCTGCTGTTACTATAGCTCCTTTTGCTAAATCTGCCTCTGAGCTTAGACAGGAGCTGGATGGTTCATAGTCACCCAGCAGCTGCAGCTGAGCAATCCTCAGCCTAATTGTGGCACTGGAGCAGCTGCGAGGAAGAAAAGAGGTAATACATACCCTACCACAGCCACACACAAACTGCTGCACACAATTTATTTTCTTTAAAAAAGGCAGTTGTACCTTGTTAGAGGAACTTGTATTTATATTATAAACCTGTTCAAGTGTGAACTGAAGATGACCTAAACCATGTAAGGTTCTAAACAATGCAAGACTTTACTAAAACTTCCTGTAAACATTCACACAAAAAAGCCAGTGTCACAAAATATCACCTTTATAACATGATTGAAAGTTCCTGTGATATGAGAATTTGGCACAGATGCAATCTCTTTTTCAACCCTGAAGTACAACAATGCAAAACAACATCAAAATCTAACTAAACCAGCAAGTCATTACATAAAGCAAGTAAAGTAGCACAAGGCAATGATTCTCGGTGTTTTCGAAACTCCAACACCACACTGTCATTTGCTTTCTTTTGAAATAAAACATGCTCTTCCTTGAGGTATTACACAGTACATCACAGAGTTTAAGTAAATGAAAACTTACTTTTTATGCTGAGAATTTCATAACAGCCTTAGGAATATCAAAGCTCAAGCTGAAAGTGCTGATCTAGAAAAAAAAATTACTGTTCTAAAAAACTGGAAATGGATAAAAATTGACTTACTACCTTGATGCCAGTTTTTAGTTTTAACTGTCAAGTTAAATAGTTTTCTGAAAAATAGGATATATTTTATACTTGATGACAGTACAGTATCCATTAATTCAATAAACATTTTGACCACCTATTTGTCAGGCGCCATGAAACAAGCTGAAGAGGATTTAAAACCTGAATATAAACCTTAGTGTCTTCCCTCAAAATACTAACATAACCAGTATATTAAAGAAAATCAAGTCGAACTTTATTTAGAAATATTTTCCAAAATCCCTTAATTGCTACATACTTGGAAGTATGTAACATTTTCAAGGTAGTTGTATACACTAGCTGGTATATGGCAATTATGACTTAATAAATCTTACTCCTGTTTGGCAAGCAGCCCAGGCAGTCACCAAATACTAAGTTCTTAAACCAAGTACCTTAAACAGTACACTACACACGGGCTTCTTTTTAAAAAATAATTTTATGGAAAATAAAACACGGATACAGAGAAGCACACAAAACAAATGTATGGCTTAGTGAATTATACTAAGGTCAACATCCTTGCAATTGTCACTAGGTTAAGAAATAGAACTTTGCCACTGCTCCAGAAAATTGGTCCATGTGTTTGTCCCAATCATAATCTCTGCCCTCCTCCCGTATCTGTATTTTTACAGAAATCACTTCCTTGTAAGTTTTTTTTAAGATAGTTTTATCGCTAAAGTTTGCATTCCTAGACACCATAGCTTAGTATTGCTCTTAAAAAATTTGGTATTAGGCTTCTCTGTTAATATAATGCTGACAGGAACTAATGAATGATGTCTACACTGAACAGACTCACTAGATTGAGAATTAAGTATACTTGTGAAGAAAAATTACCCACATTAATAAATTACTTACTTCCTAAAAAGATTTTAATTTGAACTTTGCATAAACAAGTCTTACACCTTGGGCTGCTAATAATTCAGTTATAATGGACCATGGTTACTCGTTTAGTATATTTATTCTTTTAACATTGCATTTCATGAAGGTGATTTATTTGTATAGACATTGATATTTCAGCTTGCAAATTTCCTGAATTAAAAAAAAAAAAAACACCTTAAACTATGTATTAATATTGCTTCAGCCATAAGACAAATTCCACCTATCCCAGGAAGATAGTCAAAGCTTTAATTTCACTTTTGGTTGAACAGAAAGGAGTCAATTTTGTGGTTTATGAAGTCAGCAAAAACATACTGCAAAATTAAAGCTATAACAACATTACGGTGGTTACAGCAGAGTACATATTTTAAGAGCCCTTTTTTCTTTTATCCCGGAACAGGGACGTGAAGTATCTTGTATTTAGATTCAGATCAAAGGCAATTTATTTCTCTTCAAAATTTAGGACCCTCTGAATTGTCAACCGGCATTCAAAATCTCTACTGATGTGTAGTTAATGTTCCCAAATTAAAATACAATTAAAATTCATTTTCCTAAATGTCAGTTATGGCAAGAGTCTCACATATGTGTTACATACACACATGCGGTTTAGTGAAATACAACTTTCTTACAATACAGTGTATGAAAATCACGTGATGCATGCAAGTTCCTTGGCTTTTAAGACAAGATACTTTTTCATCACCTGTCCATTCAAAATGATGAGTGCCCACTGTGTGTGTCAAGCATTGTGCTACTTTAGATATTAGATTCATCATTTACTTTGCCTTAAATACCCACAATCACATGTGCACACTGAGTAATATTTTTGCTAGTGTGTAATTTAACTATAGAAATTTAACAGGATGGTTATTATCAAAATATCTTTGGCACTGTAATCCTACAGTTACAATGCACAGATATGCTACAATCATATATGTATATGTATGTATGTGAAAGCATACACTAGTGGAGCATATAAACATAATAAACAGCATGTACATAAAATTGTGGTTCTACCAAAGACTCTTCATTAACTTACTTCAATAATTTGTAAATTTCTAGACTGTATGTTATCCCATGCCTCTATCAATTAATTTTGCATGAAATAATTCAACCAAATCCGAACTACGTTGTGTCCTACTCACTACAAAACAAAAACTAAAGCAGTCCCTACATCAGACTTGATTTTTGAAGAGCGTCTTAAAACAACTCTGCCTCATGCTCAATGAAGCAAAAGCTGGGAGCAATCATCAAAAAAGAAAAACACACTTTAAAACAAATTTTCTCTAATACATGTGGACAGAGAACCGAACCAAATGGGAGGCGGAGTGGCACAATGCTGCAGAAATGGATCCTGAAAGGCATATTTCCTCCCCACCCCCCAACCCAAAACAAAGGAAAACTTTAACATGTTGCGGCTTTCAATCAAACCAAGTGAAGCGAGAGGCTCACCCACTCGCCCCCCACACCCTCATCTTCTCTCCCAGCCCAGTTGCCACCCGGTGTCAGCGAACACACAGCTCCCCAACCTTTGGCACAGAAAGGGGTCGCTTACCTCCTCTCCTATCTCGGTCGTGGAAGCAGAACTAAACCTCGCTTCTCCCACTTAGCCGAGTAGCCCACGACATGGAAGAGGTGGGGGGAGGCTTCAAAGCGGTGAGGACCTTAAGTCGGACTTGGGCGGGACGGGGAAGGACTGGACGGGGCGGAGACCCGGCCAGGGGGCGAGCAGGTAGCACCGGGAAGGAGACACGCCTGCCGGAGGAGGCGGGCGGAGCGCCGGGCGAGCCAGGCCGGGGAGGGGAGAAGTTTCTCCCCAACTTCCCGACTGAGAGCCTGAGGGGGCGGGAAGCGACGGCGGCCGCGGCGTCTCCGGGCGCAGGCGGACGCCG
>NW_004444192.1:981425-1013840 GCF_000243295.1 Trichechus manatus latirostris
TCTCCCTCCTCCACCTCCTTGTCCCGGGGCGCCGGGCAGCAGCTACGACGGCAGAGCCGGACCCGGACTCGTTACTTCAGGAGGAGGGAATTCCCGGGCTCCCCACCCCTCGGCCTCGCCCTCCACCTCATTTCTCCTCCCAGGCTGCCCGCCCTCATTCCCGGCTCCGCCCCTCCATTGCTCGCGGGGCGGGGCGGGGCGGGGGCTGCGGCTGCGGCTACCTGCGTGCGGCCGGGCTGCCTCATCGGAACTCGCGCCCGCGGCCTGGCTCGGCGCCTCTCTTCCGGCCCGGTGCGGGCTCCGCGCCCCCTCGGAGTCCCGGCCGCGTTGACGCGCTCCCTGTCGGCGGCGAGTCCGAGTCATTTATCACGACCCAACATGGCGGCGGGGTCCGGGGCTGATTCCCGAGGCGGAGCAGGCTGAGGGGTGAGAAGGAGGCGCTTCTGCACCCCGGAGAGCCGGCCACAGCGCCCCCTCCCCACGCGCGAACCCACTGACTTTCGGACCGGCTGACACGGCTGCCGCGGGAGATTGAACGGGGCACAGATTAAGCCGTCCTCTGCCCTTCTCTTTTTAGTTTGCCCTGCTGTCTGAGGGCTTTCGGGTTTTATTTTCGTGGGGGAGGACAGGGTGGACGGGTTTTGGTGGGTTGTTTGCTTTTTAGTATTATGCTTCCGCACCCTTTGTCGTTGATAGTGAAATCTCAGAGCAACCGCATGAGCCAGGGGGGCGTTACTAACACCCTCCCACCATCCTGGTCGCGGTTCAGAAACGGTCGAGTCTGGCCTCCGTCCAAGGCAGGGAGACTGTCCGTGCCCGGGAGCTTCCTGTTGACTGTCGGTCGACCAGGAGTGCGTGGAGGGGGGCCGAAGCTGAGTTCTGTTAGTGACTCTCCTGGTATGGTGGTGTTTCTTATTTGATTCGTACAACTCAGAGAGCTGGGACAGGTTGTTATTACCCTGTTTGACAGCTGTGGAAACTGAGGCTGCGACCTCGAAAGTGGAAGAGCCACAACTAGAATCGTGTTCATCTGAATCCAATCACCTTTGCTATTTGCCTGTAGCCAGTCGCTGGAGGAGACGGGGGAGGATCCAGAAGGAACTGAGAGAAAGATGAGGGTTAGTCAAGGTTGGAACGGGCTGCACATTGAGACTCTTGGAGCCTGGTGGCGCAGTGGTTAAGCATTCGGCTGCTAACTAAAAGGTCGACGGTTCGGATCCACCAGCCGCTCCTTGGAAACCCTATGGGGCAGCTCTACTCTGTCCTCTACGGTCGTTGTGAGTCGGAATCGACTCGATGGCAATGGGTTTGGCTTGGTTGTACTGAAATCACTTTTGCCCTGTCAGACTCTTAGATTGACTTCCTCTTTGTAGTTCCTCTTTGGTGGGATTGTTGTTTAGTGTGGGATTGTTGGTTTCCTTTGTGTGTGGTTTTTAGCGAAATTCAAAATCATCTTTAGCAAATACCCACGAAATAACAGAATCATACGTTTCAGAATTCTATTATTCTACGTATTTAGGATGTGCATATAAGGATTACAAAAAAAATAATTTCCTCAGCTCACCGAGTGAACCAAGGGTAGGCATAGGCATGCCATTAACAAACAGGTACACATGACGTGGGATGGTGCTTTATTTCATTCAGCTGCTGAAAATTCATTTGCCGTTATCTGTCTTGGGCATTTTTCTGTATGAGCTACCTTTTTTCCTTTCGTGTAAATTTATATTCAGCTTTTTGTAAAACTAAAAAATAAATTCTTTGAGCTGTTGCTTTTCTAAACTTCTAAATAAAATCTAGATTAATTTTTTGTGTCTCTTTTCCTAAACTCAGCCTCAAAAAATCATCTCTAAAATAACTAGTTTACCCCAGTTTAAGGGGTGAGGTGGCTTTCAAATTGTTCTCTATGGGGATTTTAAAGGTGTGGAGGGGGTGTCAAAATCTCTTACTAGATGTTACAGATTATATTGATTTATCCTTGAGTTATTTCTTTTATCCCTTACATTGATCCTTATTTTATTACCTCATTCCCTGCTTTCATTTTTGGAATATTCATCATCCAGTGCCAAGTTTCAGTCTGTAAATAACGTGGAGGCTCACTTATTTCCAGTAATATTTAAAACATTAAGGCACAGAGAGAATCTGAAAAGTCTCACTGAGTTTGATATAATAGAAATTGCTTTTAACTGAAAATCTTTCACTGGTGACATGGATAAATGAAGAAGCTCACCCCAATGTTTCTGTCCTGGGCAGGATAAAGGCCTTGTATGCACATATGTGTTAAGGAGTGATAAGGGACCTAAGTCTTAAAATCCCTAGGAAAGACTGCTGAATGAAAAAGCTAGGGAAAGCTTTAAACAAAATTAATGAAATATGTTAAGACCCTTCAAAAGTGAAACGTTTTCATTTATTAAGTTTGTTAATGCTTAGTTATTTGACTGACTGGTAGTTCAAAAGATTTGACGTTTAGCTGGGCACACTCACTCTTACCCTGGGACATGTTATTCTGCTAGGAAATGCCATTGTTTGGGGTAAACCCACCTGCTGTCAGTATAGGATGCTATTGCTGCAGCTTCCATCACTGAGGCTCACATGATGATTTTCTCTTCCTGATAAGAGTAGAAAGCCTGTAGCCCTACATAGGCTGCATACATTGACCTCTGCTATTAGAAGCTGTCCCTACTATTACCCTCCCAAAATAACTTCTACTAGACTTGAGCTAACCACTCAAAGACTGGATCTCCTCATGTCCATTCTGCGCCTGAAGTTATCTGCACCACCTCAGTGTTGCCTCCTTCACCTGATGAAAACTGCTCCCAGGCCCAACTCGGAAGAATATAAGCACCCCTCTAAGCAAAGATTTCGAGGATCAGGCAAAATGAATGTATTTATCCTCGAGCGTAGGCTCAGTATGCTAACTTTATTGGAGAGGTGTATAACACATTAGTTTCTCAATGTTTCTTGAGTCTTCATTGCCTCAGGATTGGGACATTACAGTTTTTATTCCCCCTCAACTGGGAAAAGCTGCCTATGAGAACCAATTCAATTAATAGATGTCACAAATGGCAATGTAACATGAGCTTTAGCAAATTCACCCCATCTCATTGCTTCCCTTTGTTGCTCTCTCCAGCTTTTAATTTTTTTTTTTGGCTCGTCCATGATCTTAGAATTTCACCCTGGCCTTGGCATGCCTCCTGGCTCCAGGCCTGTTTTCTGGCAGTCTAGTCTTTGCTGTTAACATCTACCTTGAGGTCATCTCTTGGTTTATTTCTCTGGCATCATTTCTTTCTAGGTCTCCCTCGCAGTTTGGCCCCAGGCCTGTTATAGCTACCAAAGTCCCTAGAACAGCTCTAGCTCGCCTCATAACCCACTCCGCCTATTCCTAAGGAGCCTTACCCACAGCTTTCAACTTTCATACCCTCAACTTGTTTCCTCTCTTCGTTGTGTGACAGCAATTTCTATGCTGGATGGGCACTTAGCGTCTTCTCCCATGTTTTCCACCTAGCAGAATACTGCATGCCATGGACACCTTTGGAAGGTATCAGTTTAGCTAAAGCTCCTCTTCTCCAAGAGTTGACCCTCTACCAATAGTTAGAGTGTATGTGTGCAATCTGAGTAGGGCTAATTCCAGGCTCCAGCCTGGAATTTTGGATTTTGAGAGAGGAACACAAAAGTGACAAAGAGATTATTCATGGTGGCTGTGGTGGAGTTGAGAGTCCAGTGGCAGAAGGTGAGTGTCCAGGGGTAGAAGAATCCAGTAGCAGTAGGCAACAAGTGTCCAGTCTGATGGATGCCATCCTTGTCTTCCATCCCTTACCTTCTTTGGTTCCTGCCTGAGGTGAGTCCACTAATCTTTCTGTTGACTCTCTGAACTTCCTCCAATAAATTATCTTTATGCGTAAATTAAGTAGAAACAGTTTCTATTTCTTGCAAATTAGAACCCATACCAGTAAACTGCTTAGTCTCTGCTATTTGAACTGCTGACAATAAACTCGGGTGCTATGAGGCTAGCATCTCCTGATATGCATGGAAAGGGGGGAAGGCGGGAGCAAGTTTTCAGAGTGAGAAGGATGAAGCAGATGTACAGCAAGAAGCAGTAGGGACCCCAGCTCTACAACTCTAGTTGCCTTGAGCCACATGGAAAACTGCAAACCTAGAAGAGCTGGTGAGCCGGTCCCCTGCCTGCCCATGGCAGTCATTGCTTTTAGATCGTGGTGTGTCATACACTCTCCCAGAGTGCTAACTTCATCTTCAAAATCCTTCTCAACCCAAGGATGCAGGCAGGAGACCCACAACTGGAGTTAGAATATGCTGAAACCCATTTGCTAATCCTGCCCTGTAATTTCCTCCCAAGATCTTTATTTGGAATTCTGTAGCCATTACCAAGTGTTTGGCCTTTACTTTTCTGATCCATTAAGCTGATGTATGGACATAATGTGTCAGTGTCTCTGACATTGAGTTTAAACACTACTAAATTTGCTACCAGATTGCTACTTCCTGGAAATCTTTAGAATAGGTTATGAAAAGTAGAATATAGCTTTGCTTGGAGGCAATGTTTACCTATATCAAAGGTTTAGAAAAGAACTATTAATCTTATCTTTAAAGTTAACTGACGGAGCATGACACATGAAGGGTGGGTATTAAGGAAATTTTCTATTATTCGATATTTTGCAAGTTGACACTATGACTGGGATAAAAAAATATGTGTTTAGAATAAATCCATGCTTTTGAAAAAAATCCTGTTTCAATCTCCTTTTTTAAAGCTAAACCTTTTTATTTTTATTTGTTTGTATTTTTAGTGGTATAGATCATTGTTTTTTCACATTTTTGTTCGAACAAATAAAATCTGGCTTACCAGATATTATTATGTGATATGAACCACAATGCATTTAAGCTTTTAGTAAAGTATATTTAGTCTTCTTTGACTTGTGTATGAATAGAGCTGTTGATTACTTAAAAAAGTTTTTCTTCTTTCTAAGGGAATAACAGGCAACAGATATTTAACTTAACATCCATGTTTTGACAAAATGTGTCATGTGAATGAACAAATGAATCAGATTGGCAATACAGATTATTATTCGATAAAATAATAACAACAATGGCTATCTTTTACTGAGCCCTCACCATATGCCAGGTACTTTCCCTACATCATTCACTGAATCTTCATAGTAACCCTAGAGGTTGGTAGTATTCTCCCCATTTACAGATTTTATTCCTCAGGCTTGGAGAGATTAAGCAACACACAACTAATAAGAGATGTTCCAAAGCCTCTTCTACTGAAGGTCATTATGATTACTGGGGGAAAAATTTTTTTAATGTTATTTCAATGACAATGTAAAACAGCATTGATTTCTCCAAATTCTGGATTAATAAATATTAATAAGTTGCCTTTAGAATTCGGAATGTATTAATGAGAAATGTGAAATTCTACAAATTCACAGAAAGTTCTATATAATACAATCTTATTAAGAAAGGGGTGAGAAAAACATAGCAAGACGCATGAGTCTAGCCTGAGAAGAATGAATTCAATTCAGAAAAAAATGACATGTATTAAAGATAACTTTCTGGAAATCAGTACTTTGCATCAATCAAGCAAACTTCCGTTCATACCTCCCCAGAACCACTGTCTTTAAACAAAGAACCAAATATCTGAGAAACAATAAATAATTACCTTAGCAAATACAAAATACCTAGTTAAACTGATGTGAAGGTTTACATTTTAATCTGTCAAGGTTAGGTAAGTCTAGTTAACCTTCCATGGTAACAGAGTAAACAGTAACCCAATACTAGGTAAAGCTGTTCAATATTTTTAAAACCAGCATATTCATTCATTCACATCATTTGTAAAACATTGAATGATTCCTGATAAATTCTGTATCTTTTGGATTATATTAAATTAAAAGAGATCTTATGACTTTATTAACTGGGAGAAACTGGAGATAAACGGCAGGATACCTTGCAATGAAATTTAAGGGGTGTAAATATTAATACATTTTCAAAGATTTCATTTTCAGAATAAAAGTAATTAACATTTTATAAAACTTGGCATTAAATTACATATATTTCTTCTGTACATTTTCATTAGAGACTAATAAAATCAGTTTTTACAATTTATAGCTAATTTGAGTTTTTTAAAAATGAGTTTTGCTTAAAAAAAACTAACCAGTATGTTTAAAAATTATCTTTTAGCTTTCTTATAATTATCATCATTTTTATTTCTTTATAGTGGACTAATCTACAACCATTACAAATTATTTGAGCACCGAATTCTGATTGCTAATTTGCATGGGTAAATGTCCTATGAATACTTTAAACCATGTTTACTAAAGAATCAACAACTTTGCACTTAAGAATCAAAGTATATACAATGACTCTCAAACTTTAGAGGATACTATTTAAATACTCCAAGCATGACTAATTTTAAAGCAGAGATTTGTCTTGTAGAGACCTGATAATTTTGGCATAGAATAGAAAAATTGGCATTTATGCTCATTTTATGTAAAATTAATTCTAACAAGTTAAAACACAAGCAAAACAGGAGACCAAGTAAAGGATGTTTTGAAAACCACAGACTGGAAAATTTGGTTTATGTTATGGTTCAAAATTTATTTGAACTCCTGTTCAGGAAGATATTTAGGTTCTCCTTAAACTTTTTAAGGACCTATTGTCTAGTTGCGGATTTTATTTGAAAACCTTGAAATAGAAAAAAAAAATCCCCTTTTTATAAAAGATTCCAGAATAAACAACTTTTAAAGATTTTCTCTAAAGTCTCACATATTTTATGTAAAAATTACTAGTCTCATTTCCTTTGAGATGATGTGCTATACATTCAAAGAACAAAGCATTTCCTGAGTCTGTGCATAGTACCCATTCCTAAGTGTTTGCCATGTACCTTCAAGAATCTGGTAGATATTTGAAACAAAAAATAAAAAATACAAAAATTTATATAAAATCTTGAAATGGTTAACAGCACAGAATTGCATAAAGTCTTAGCAATTATTTGGTAAATTCGAGCATTTAGATCAAATAGACTCTAGTTTTGCTTTGCTTGCCTTAAAATAACCAGCTTGAATATTCATATAAGGCTATGAAAATGGAAAGATCTTTGAACTGGTAATAAGATATAAATTCTGATCCCATTGCTAATGGGCATGGGGTTTCTTTTGGGGGCAATGGAAATATTGAAGAATTAGTTAGTGGTGATGATTGCACAACTTGGTGAGTGTACTAAAAACACTGAATTGTACACGTTAAAAGGTGAATTTTATAGTATGTAAATTATATCTCAACAAAAAAAATTCTAGTCCCAGCTATGCCTTTATCTAGTTATATAATCCTAAGCAAGTAAGTTTTTCAAATTTTCAAGACCTCTGTTTTCTCTACTGTAATATGCAGGGGCTGTATTAGATCTGTATTTTCAAATTGTAGGTGGCAATTCTATAGTGACTGGCAAAATCAATTTAATGGATGGCAACCAGCATCTTTTAAAAAACGAAACAAAGCAATATCACAGTGCACTGCACATATCAACTATTATATTGCCAAACTTTTGTTTCCCTTATGTATGTATGCCTACTGAGTCACAAGTAAAATATATTTTTTACTGTGGGTTGCAGTCACAAAGTTTGAAACCCACCGTATTAGCTGATCGCTAATGTCCCTTCTTGTATGAAATTCACACTATTCATTTTGGTAGTAGCAAAATTTCTATTTGACCTTGTAATACTTGTAGTAACATTCTATGAATGCTTACGAAGTGTCAGACATTGTTTTTAACTCTATATATTAACTCAATCCTCACCATGAACTATGAAGCAGTACAATTATTATAATCACTCCCACTTTGTAGGCAAAGAACCTGAGAGAAAGAGAAGTTGATAACTAACCCCAAATCATACAGCTAGATAGAGGTGGTGGAGCTGGAAATTGAACCCAAAGAATTTAACTCTCGAGCCAGCACTCTCAACCACTATGTTGTCCTACCTAGGATTCTGGCAAATACATCTAAATTAAAAAAAAAAAAGATCTGTAGTCTTTGAGCCCTTCTCCACTTACTAACATTATAAAATTAATATTTTTTGGTGGTGAATATTGGTTAAAAAAAAAAGAAGAATTTCTTCAATACAAAATAAACCATGTTTGAGAAAGCATTAAAATGGGTATGGGGGAGGGATAGTTAACACATCTCTTACCAGTACCCTGTGTAGATCTCAAGATTTCTGTTGAGTAGTTGAAGCTTTTCACTTAACAAAAAAAAGAAGGACTCTTAGCATTAAAGAATATTCCCTTAAGAGCAAAGAAAACTTGTATAATTCCTTTCTTTCATTCTGTTAATATAAAGGGTTGTTCCATGTTAGTGTGGTTGAATTTGGCCACAAATGCATGAGAAACAATAGAATTTAGATGAATGGTTGAAGTCAATGAAATTATAAACAATGACATATTCTCTTCCTATGTTTTTTTTACTTTCAGTGATAGTTGTATTCTGTGGCACACACATATACCCACTCTTAATAATTCAACAAACACGCACACACACATTTTTTTTTGGACTTTGTTCCTGCTTCTCAAGAAGCTTCTAATCTCTTGGCAATAAAAATTAGCAACTATCATTTGTGGAGTGTTTCTTTACCGGGCATTCATTTAAATCAATCTTCACCACAACCTGTGAGATTATTCCCATTTTTTACATTGAGTACACTGAAGCTCAGTTAAAATAATTTGGTATTCAGGGATCCAGCTTGAATTAAACCCTAGTTTTTCTGAGCCAAGCATGGTAGTTTTTCCTACTCTATCACTCTGAAGTGGTACTCTACTCCCCAGATTCACCCCCAAACACAGGACATATGTATTTAGTATTGTTAAAGCAAAAATAGTATCAAGCCAATAATAGACATGGATTGAAGTTTATTTAATACTCAATCTGCAAATCAGGGCAACATTTCCGACTAGAGAGTCAAAAATGTTCTGAAGAAAAAAGATCATTCACAGATTTTTATACTCCACCTTATCACTAGTAATTATACATTGCTATGGAAACAGGACAAGCATAGTGTTTACATAATAACTTGTGGACATGCAACATTTTCTTGAAGAACAATTCAGACAAGTACTGATTTACCCTAAAACATAGCGTCTAGTCTGACCTTTGGAGTTCCTGTTGTCAAAACTGCACTTAGTTCTTTAAAAGGGCACAATGCCCAAGGCAAATGTTCCTTACTAATTAAGCTAAACTACTGTTTGACTTAAAGATGACTTTCAGGAAACCAGTTTTCTTAAGGTTTAATGTTCAGACATCATTTCAAGGTAATAGTTTGGGTTGGTGAATTTCTACCTCCATGGCTCCATAAATCTGGATTCCACAAAAATTAAAAACTCCATTCCTCAGTATGTTTTCCTTTGCTGTAATTATTTGAAATCCATGTAATATATCTATCCAGACATTTCTATTCCTTAGCTTGCTCTATATGGGATCTGTATTTTATTATTATAGAACATTTAGAAAACTTAGTCTAACCACAGGGACCTTGGTTCTTTTACCTTTGGTTCAGCTCAAATCTTGAATATTTTCTTTATATTTAACAGTCATATACAACAGTTTCACATATTTCCTTTTTAATGTTACACCATAAATTGCTATACTTAAATCTTGCTGCTAATGCCTAATGGACCAGGAACAGTGTAGCTATTTAGATAGAATTCTACATATTCAATGCAGAATTTACAGAGAAATGGAGACCCCGGTTGAGTTTTTTAAAAAAACTATTATCCTACCCTAGGACCGATGCTTGAGATAATGACCCCTACAAATAACGTAAGTAATGTAAAGAAAAAGGCTCTTGTATAAAACATAAAAATGAGATATAAATTTCCAACCTATAAAACCTACTTGGAAAAATCAGATTATAAATTTTTTCACATTTAACAGAGATTTTCACCAAGTAGGAATCATGCAGAACCAGCATGAAGAATTTAGCGTTACTTTGTTGTTGTGTGCCATGGAGTCGATTCCGACTCATAGTGACCCTGCGGGACAGGGTAAAACTGTCCTATAAGGTTTCCTAGGCTGAAATCTTTACGGGAGCAGATTACAGGTCTTTTTTCCTGCAGAGCAGCTGGTGGGTTCGAACCACTGACCTTTGGGTTAGCAGCCAAGAACTTAACCCTTATGCCAAAAGAATTCTGGTGGCGTAATCAGTTAAGCACTTGGCTGCTAACCAAAAGGTTGGCAGTTTGAATCCACTCAGTGGTTTCGTGGGAGAAAGACCTGGCAACCTGCTCCTGTGAAGATTATGGCCTAGAAAACCCTATGGGGCAGTTCTACTCTGTCACATGGGGCCACTAGGAGTCAGAAGTGATTTGAAGGCATACAACAAGCCATATACAAGCTTCTGGTCATTTATTTTAAAAGGTAGTTACCATTTATTTCATAATTACTAAGTGCCAGGCAAATTACTAGTACTTTACTAATATTCTCATAATTTATTTAAACCCTCACAACAATTTTATAAATTTAGGTATTGATAAAAGTAAAATCTCCCAGGTGTGAGAAATACTCTGTTTGTGATAACTCTCCAGACGGCCCTGCCTTCTCAGTTCACGCCAACCAAAGAGATAGAGAATAAAATTCCAGTATACGCATTTTCAAGATGCGGAAACTGAGGCTTCACAACCCTAACTAACATGCCCAAGATTGTGCGGTTATCAGTTGTGGCATGACTGTTTTAACCTGAGGCTGATCTGTAGTCCCTGTTCTCCACCGCCTCCACAAATTAAACAAGTGCTCCCAGCCCTGCACTTCTTCAAGAGCTCAACTCCTATCCATGTATCAATACACTTCAACTGCAAATAGTGTATCGCTTACACATTTTTCAAAAGTTAGGATTTGAGTCTTGACTGTAGATTAGAATCCTTATATCCAGGGAGTACTTTCAGACATTTGTCCTGAACAGGAAATTTTTAATCGTAATAATGTTGACTAATGTCCTTATGGTTACAGTGACATTATAGAGTGTGATATCGGTAACTTATTTTGTCTTTTAATTTTTCCACTAAGAAACCAAAAATTTTTTACATACAATTTTCATTGTTAAGTATTTTCTTCGTGGTGTAGCTTGTGAAAAATCAGGGCATTGAAGTGAAATAAGTTCCAGTGTCTCATACAGCAGAGTCAACGGTAGAAAATCATTATGGTTACTTAAGAAATGCTTACTGGACTGGATGAAATGAAGAAATATAAGACCATCCCTGATTTTTAGAAGCTTAACAACTAAAATATTACATGCAAAGACGAATAAAACTCATATTTGATAATGCTAATAAGTAGCACAGAAAACAAAAACCTTGGGAATTTGGAGCAGTGAAAGATCTCAGTAGGCTGAGGTGGTTGGAAAAAACTTGGAAAAAGCAGTGGGACATAATCAGGAAGGACAAAGGGAAAGGCTTTCCGGAAAGGGAGGATGATGGTATAAGCAAAGTTTCAGGGCCCCAAATGTGCATGAAGATAAACAGTGCTCCAATTTGCCAGGAATAGAAGGTATGTGTAGGGATAGAGTAGGAGATAAGGGTGCTTGAAGAGTCAACATTTACAACTCTTACACTTTGAATGTGAATTTTTCTGTCAAATGCCTCCAGCTCTTATTCTACTGAACTTTTGAGGGTGGGGACTTTATCTTCTCTTCCCTGGTATCTTCACTGCTAACACAGTACCTTCAGTGTCTGGCACAGAAAAGGCCAGTGTATGTAGAATAGAAGAAGACTCTTAGATATATCATAGCAACCTCATAGGACACAGTAGAACTGCTCCATAGGGTTTCCAAGGAACAGCTGGTGGATTCTAACTGCCGACCTTTTGGTTAGCAGCTGAGCTCTTAACTACTTTGCCACCAGGGCTCCGTTAAGTGAATTACTCAAGGTCAAACAACAACTCAGAGGTGAAGAGTTATCACAAACAAACTTTTTTTTTTTAACCTGTTCAGACATGAATTGTAAAATGTTACAGAATCATTATTTCTCCATTCTTCTGGTTGGGTGAACCTTAAGAAGCTTTACCATCTACAAGTTATGTAGTCAGTGGAATATCCCAAATTTGTCTCAATAAAACTACATGATTTATAAATTTAGTTTTGAACACGTATGTAAACAATTTCCTTTAGCTGAGGTAGTACACCATGGTGGTTAAGAGCATCTCTGCTGGCATTCAAATTCCAGTTACCAGTTGTGTGGGCTTGGGCAAGTTACCTAACTTTTCTTAAGGCCAGTTTCTTTATCCATAAATTGGGAATAATAATTGTTCCTCCATCATAAGGGTTGTTGTGATGAGAATTAAATAAAGTAAAAGCATAAAAGCACTTAGCACAATTCATGGCACAGAGTAAGCACCCAAGAAGTGATGGCTACTATTTATTAAGAAGTATTAATGTAAATATCATGAATGGGGCATAACACTACTACTTCTTTGATTCTATTCTATCTTCTTTGATTCTAAAGAACAAAAATTCTTTTGTAAGTATGTGTGTTGTGTTGCTGGATACTGTCTAGTTGCTTTTCGACTCCTAGCGAACCCATGTGACAGAGTAAAACTGTCCCATAGGGTTTTCAGGCTGTAATCTTTACGGAAGCAGATCACCAGGTCTTTCTCCCACGGAGCTGCTGGGTGGGTTTGAATTGCCAACCTCTGGGTTAGCAGCCGAATGCTTAACTGTTGTGCCACCGGGGCTCTTTGTGTGTATGTTAAAAATTTATATAACAAAACATTTGCCAATTCAATAACTTTTACATGTACAATTCAGTGACTTTAATTTAATCATGCTTTGCGACCATCATCACTATCGTTCTCCAAATTATTCCATCACCATTAATAGAAACTCGTTGCTCTCTAAACAATGACTTCCCCTCCCCCCACCGCATCCTGTTAACCACTAATAAACTTTGGTCTCTCTATATTTGCCTATTCCATATAAATGGGATCATACAATATCCGTCCTTCTGTGACTGACTTATTTCACTCAGCGTAATGTTTTCAAGGTTCATTCATGTTGTTGCATTGCTATGGATTGAATTGTGCCCCCCACCAGAATGTGTGTCAACTTGGCTAGGCCGTCATTCCCAGTATTGTGTGATTGTCCACTATTTTGTCATCTGATGTGATTTCCCTATCTGTTGTAAATCCTACCCCTATGATGTTAATGAAGCAGGATTAGAGGCAGTTATGTTAATGAGGCAGGATTCAATCTACAAGATTAGGTTGTATCTTGAGTCAATCTCTTTTGAGATATAAAAGAGAATTGAGCAGAGAGACGGGGGACCTCATTACTACTAAGCAAGATGAGCCAGGAGTGCACATTCTTTGTACCTGGGGTCCCTGCTGATAAGCAACTAGACTAGGGGAAGACTGATGACAAGGACCTTGCCCCAGAGCTGACAGCGAGCGAAAGCTTTTGCCTGTAGCTGGCATCCTCAATTTAGACTTCTAGCCTCCTAAATTGTGAGAGAATAAACTTCTCTTTGTTAAAGCCATCCACTTGCAGTATTTCTGTTACAGCAGCACTAGATAACTAAGACATGCATGTATTAGGACTTCATTTCTCTTTATGACTGAGTAATATTCCATTCTATGTATATACCCCATTTTGTTTATCCAGTCATCTGTTGATGGATATTTAGGCTCTTTTCACCTTTTAGCTATTGCGAATAGTGCTGTAATGAATAGTGGTGTAAGTATTCTTTTAAAATGCTTTTTAACTTCAAATACTAAAGTGAAATAATGATAATCTTCCATGACAGGGCCCACCATTTACACTTCTATCTTCAATTCTTAGTGCAATGCCTGGTACATATTAAGTACTCAATTAAAAAAAAAAAATTTTAAAAGAGTACTTAATATTGTTGAGTTAGAGAAAACATAATTTATGGTGTTTGAATTCTATAACTCAAAAAATATACAAAATTTTAAGATACCTAAGTTTTCTTATGCACAAATGTTAATTTAATTTGAAATAAGACATTTGGAGAAGTTACAATAACCGAAGTCAAATCCTTTCATTTCCTTAGTATTTGTTACTTATGCTTCTTTATAAACCTTTAAGGCTAAAATAGTTTCCTTGAACAACTAGACATGAGATGAACTTTCAGCTGCCTCAGTCCATGAAGAATACTGTTTGTTTGCATCACAGTATCTTTAAGTTTCAGTGGCATAAATATAATGATAATACCTTACATTAAATGATACTTGATACTTTTAAAATTATTTTAATATGTTCTCACATTTGATTCCTACAACAAGCTTGAAGGGTGGGTAGGAAGACCTCACCATCCCCAGATGAGGAAACAGACAGATGTAAACTGTATGCTGATCCCCAAGCATCCAATTAGCGAGTGAGCTAGAAACTTTCAACTTAGTACGCTTTCTAATACACCAAATCTCATTACAATAAATTCCAAAGCACTAAGCAAAAAATATCAGAAAGGTCTTCAGTTAAGACATGATTTCCCTTTAATACATATGATTACTGGGCAGCATTTATCCCATGTTAAAATCTCAAAAATGTCCTGTCAACAGGAACATAAAATGGACCTTATATATGCCACACCAATACCAGGAAATTATCATCACAGTAACTAATTTCATACTTCTGAGTGTTATTAGGGTAATTTGGTTTACTAAAGAATACCGCATACTCCAGATGACAGACTTTTTCATATTAAGGCTGGTTTTGGGTTTGACACAATTGTCTTTTTCTGTGTTAGTACAACACTTTACTCTGTTGATATCATGTTTTTACTGTACTGTCTTAAGCTCATTCAAATGACTTTTTTAAGTAGGAGCATGGCATGCAATGGAGATGAGAACAGTTCCTATGATTCAGTGCAGGATTATCACCCTGAACACCAATTTAAGACTGAAGTCTTTTTTTAAATGAAGTTATAACCTTGACAAGATGATAAAATAATTAGAATTACCCCAAATCTGCCTTTATGATGGTGTGGTTATTTTGTACCACTGTGTAATTTTCTGCTGCTATTTCTCCCGCCCTTTATCTCTAAAAGAGTAAATTCTGGTTGGTTTCCAAAAGCTCCAACTTGAGTGGCTTCCTGGAAATTTTGAGATTAAGGATTATGTCTTTTGCTTCTCTTATACCCGCTCCTACAGTATCCAGAGCAATGCCATGCGTGCAGAAGGTGCCGATAGGTTATTCAGCAATGAATGTATAAATGAAATGAACTTGGAAGAGACCTGGGAAAGTTTGGGACAGTGGAATGGGAATGCTCTTCTTGTTAGAAATAAAGATGAATAGATATCTCAACACCGAGACATCAAAAACGGCAATTCTGTGTCTCAGCTGGTGAGAAAAGTGGGAAATAAGGGGAAAATGAGGTAGAGGCAGGCATATAGGCAAGTCCAAGGAAATGAAGGCAAAATTTGACCATGAGACCAAAGACAAGGGGGAGTTAGTGAAGGGAATGATGTCATCAGAACAACAACAGAGGAAGACCATTTTGGCAGCAGCTGTTGAATAGACTTTGAAGAAAACAAATTAGAGGGGAAAAAGGAAACGGGAAAAGGAAGTCTGCTCAGAACTCAGCATGACATTTAGAGTGGGTGGGGAACTTCCTGTCACAACTTGATGTTTGGAACATCTGGTCACCTATAATAACGAGACTTTACCCACTTCAGCCTTCTCAAGTGGCCAGGCTTAAACACGTATGGTTTCCACGGGTTTGCAGCCATTGCTAGTAGGCAGGAATATCTGAAGAAAGTAAAAACTATAAACTAAAAACACAGTCTTCTTTCACACTGAGGACGCTCTAATGTAGCTATTCATATTTGTAAATGTCCATGCTTTATGGTTTTTTGGAATTAGTTTTGTACTAAAATTAAAGTGTTGAGAATTCGATTCTCTCAAGTGGCAAAACATAGCTAACAGATTTATGAAGACAGCTATTGTTTTCAAAGCTAATGATTTTCACTACTCCTTTTCCTGTTGCAATGTCTGATTTTCTCAAGATTCCACACCTTGCTTTATTTATAGCATTGGCCAAAGTTTTCCACAACTCAACTGTGCCCTCTAGTGTTTTTTAGTATTTTGGTCACAGAAATAACTGGAATCTTCCAATAAGTAGGGAAACCAATAATGACTCCCACATTATCTTTTTTGACAATTGGCTAATTAGTCAGGATAGGCTTGGGTATGCCATGATAAAAAATAAAAACAAGTTTATTTCTCACTCACAGAAAGTCAATGCGTTTGGCAGGGTTTGTCCACCAGCAGAATCTTGGGGACCCTGGCTTCCTGCATCTGTGACCAGTATCACCTTCTCCCATTCCAAGGTCACAAGGCAGGCAAAGGGAGATGCAGGAGGCACACTGACTTTTAACTGCATCAGCCTGGAAGTGACACACCCTGCTACTTTCTACTGGCCTGACCTAGTCACCTGGCCCCAACCCACCGGCAAAGGAGCCTGAAGAACCTGGAGAAGCGCGTGGGTATCCTGGGAGCACTAACTGCTTCTGCTAAAGCGTCTATGAGGGAAGTGGGACAAACGTATTGGACATCCTAGCTTTCGTTATTTTGGAAACTATTTTTGATTTTAAATTTTCTGGTAAGAGGGTAGGCATTTAATTAAAAAGAAAGACTAATTATGGCAATTTTAACATTCAGAATTTTTCAACAAGAAACTCAAAATTAAATATCCAGTTTGTTAACGGCAGAAGTATAGACACAGATTTTTATATTTCAATTTCTGTTCTGATTGAGTTTTTAAAATTGTGATAAAATACATATAACATAAATTTGCCATCTTAACCAGTTTAAAGTGCACAATTCAGAGGCATTAATTATATTCACAGTGTTGTGCGACCATCACCACTGTTTGTATCCAAAACTTTTATCACCCCAAACAACACCTCTGTACCCATTAAGAATGAGCTCCCCATTTCCCTCTCCTCCCAGACCCTGGTAACCTCTAGTCTACTGTCTATCTCTATGCATTTGCCTAATCTAAATATTTCTTATAAGTGGAATCATACAATATTTGTCCTTTTGTGTCTGGATTATTTCACTTAGCAAAATGTTTTCAAGGTTCATCCATGTCACAGAATGTATTAGTACTTTGTTCCTTTTTATGGGTGAATAATAATTATGGGTCAACAATATTTATTTATATATGACATTTTGTTTGTTCATTTGTTGATGGACATTTGAGTTGTTTCCACCTTTTGGCTACTGTGAATAATGCTGCCGTGAACACTGGAGTACATGTATCTGAGTCCCTGCTTTCAATTCTTTTGGGTATGTACCTAGGAGTTGTTTGGGGCGGGGGGGGGGTCTTCCTTTGGATCCAAGCACTTGCTAGGTTCAAATTTCAGCTCTGTCATTTCCCAGCTCTGAGATCTCTGTGCCTCAGATTTCCCATCTGCAAAATGGGGATTTTTAATACTGTTTTCTACCCTATAGAGTTGTTGTAATGGTTAAAATGAGTTCTTAGAATAGTACCTGGCATGCAGTGAGCACTTAGCTTCATGTTAACAGTGACGGAGATAAGGACGGACTTGACAACTGGGGCCGCCTCTGTGGGGAATGGACAAAGAAATCAACTAGAGCTGGTTGCTGAGAGGTGTCAGTGGCCCAGCTAAAGCTGGGAACTATTTATTTGTAGCAGAACTGATTAGTTAATGTTTGATTTTCTTGGCAGAATTCAGCCCGAGGAAGAAGCAAAGGTAGGGGTAGAAGGGCAAAGGGCCTCGAGAATTCTAGTGCTTCTCTGACTGTCATTAGCAGTCCTACTTTGATCCAGGCTGGGGATGATAAACTGGGAGATTACCATACCATATCAGTTGCCCTTGAGTCAATTCTGACTCATGGTGACCCTGCATGCGTCAGAGTAGAACTGTGCTCCATAGGATTTTCAATGGCTGATTTTTCGGAAGTAGATCGTCAGGACTTTCTTCAAAGGTGCCTCTGGGTGGACTCAGACTTTAAACCTTTTGGTTAGCAGCCGAGCACATTAACCTTTTTTTTTTTTTAACCACTCAAGGACGTGGTTAACATGCTTGGCCGCTAATGGAAAAGTTGGAGTTTTTTTGGAAGAAAGGCCTGGCAACCTACGTCCAAAAAACCAACCATTGACAACTGTATGGAGCATAGCTCTACTCTGACAAACACGGGGTCTCCATGAATTGGAATCAGCCAGATGGCGACTGGGAGACCAGGGAGGGCGTGTGGCGTCTGAACTCCGGCGAAGGTCCAAAGTAGGGGTAGTGGCTGTGAGGGAGGTGGAAATGCAGCAGGGGGATAGTTAGGGTCAGAAAAAGAAATTAAAAATGATAGGCACGGTTTAGAGCTCTTAGTTCAGAGTTTATTCCACCACACTGATCATTTTCAAGCTCATCTAAGGAGCCTGGTGTTTCCTCAGAGATGCCCCAGGGACAATTCTTTTAATCAGAGAGACTAGACATGCGGGATGGGGGCGGAGGGAGGGGAAGAAGTATATTTTCTTTGTAAAATTTCGTTAGGAAAAAGGCGTTTTTGTTTGTTTTGTTTTTAGTTTGAAAACTGCTGCAGTTTAATGGAATGAGCTTGGGTTTGATAGCGAGGTGGCACGGACTTACGCTTTTGCCAAACTTGCTGCGTGGGTTGAGCTAAGTCACTTACCTTCTTTGAGTCGCAATGTTTTCATCGGTGAGACAAGTAGGCTGGACCGGAAGGTTCCCCAGGTCCCCTTCTGCCCTAGCATCCCTTCATCTGCTTGCAGAGCGTTTGTGTTCAGCAGCCCCGCTGTGGAGTGCCTTTGGAGGGTTGAGGGCGCCACCTTGTGGTCAAAATGAATAGTACTGCCAATGGGCTCTGCGAGACTGAAGTGGAGGGAGGACACACGAACCTAGGCAGCTGCAGAAGTGGGAACATCTAGGGTGAGAGTATTCTCTTGTTAGAATAAATTGGAATGAGCTGGACGTGGCACAGTAGCCAGAATCTCATCATGACAACGAGAATAACTCCTCAAAACACATGAATAATGTATGGCATGCTCAGCCTCTGGGAGAGAGAAGGCCAATGAAATGAGCCAAGCCTACCTGGAGTCAGCCTACCTCAATTAAATTTCTCCTTATTGGAACAGTGACCTTGAAAACGACTCCATCTTCCTACTCAGGCCTGTCTCACTGTTTCCCAGCAGACTGTTAAAACTTATCTGAGGTTTGTGCTGTTTGTTGAGCAGGGATGAAGTCTGGAGCACTCAACAATGAGTCACAACAGTCTCTAAAGGGTTTTTTAAATGGCTGATAAGTAATATTGGAAAGCTAGGTGTGTGATTCAGAAACGGTACTGGAACAAAAGCTTCTGGAAATGGCCTTGGATTATGAATTTTCTACCAATGGGCGTATAGGGTGTTGGCAACAAAGGCTGCCGCCAAAGTAATACAGTGATGATAATAAAGCAGGAGTAGGAGGAAGTTCCTCTGTCATTGTGTTAATTCCTGAACCCTCAAGAGAAGAGGGTTGGCCTGTACATACCAACTCCTTATATTTAGTCCCACTTTTTTTTTTTTTAGCAAAGTTTCAGACTAACATTTTATCCTACAAAGAGCTAGCTCCAAAAACTGCCTGGAAGAGCTCCTGTTACTTTATATTCATTTATTTTCTCTGTGAAGAACTTTGGGCCTTAAAAACTATAGTATCCAACATTTATTATAGCAATTCTGTAAATCAATACTGTAATCTTATCCTCCAATCTCTTGCCCCTTGCTTGCAGATCTAACTTCTCAGAGCAAATATAGCACACCATGAAAAATTTAAACTCTCTATTCTCATTTTTGGAGCCCTGGTGGCACAGTGGTTAAGAGCTCGGCTGCTAACCAAAAGGTCGGCAGTTTGAATTCACCAGCTGCTCCTTGGAAACTCTATGGGGCAGTTCTACTCTGTCCTGTAGGGTGGCTATGAGTCAGAATCAGCTCGATGGCAAAGAGTTTTTTTTTTTTTAAATTCCCATCCTTGTAGTCCCTGAGTGGTGCAAATGGTTAATGCACTCGGCTACTAACTGAAAGGTGCGAGGTTGAGTCCACCCAAGGCACCTAGGAAGATAGGCTGGTGATCTACTTCTGAAAAATCAGCCATTGAATACTCTATGGAGCACAATTCTACTCTGCCACATATGGGGTCACGATGAGTTGAAATCGACTCAATGGCAACCAAGAACAACTCCTGCCCTTAAAGCTTTATTACATTTGCACCCATTCTTATTTTCTTCTCATTTCACAACAAAAGGTGTATCTTCCTCCCTTGTGTTCCAGATCCTCTTGTCTCCTACCTTATACATCAATGATCATCTGCTGTATTTCCAACTTGTCCTCCTGAGCATATAATTGTGTTTAAGTGACTTCCCCTTTAAACAAAGAAACACTTGATCCCGTGGAGTCACTAGGGTTGGTGTCACCCAGTGTGGTAACTCATGGTGTCACCCCTCCCATGCTAATTACCACAATATTGTAGCTAAGACGCCAGAAAATTTGACAAAATCAGCAACTATAGAAACACCAGCAGCGAGGGAACAGCCTGTGCTTGTAGAGTGCGCAGACGGAACCACGTGATTCAAAGCTGCACTGTGACTGGGTAACAATGACAGCTCCGACCGGAGTATTAGAAGGTTATAAAAGTAAATTAGCATAGAGCTTTAGCCTTGTAGATATATTGATACATGTAAGCTAGGCTTACGAAAAATGTTTTTGTTGTTATAACTAACTACAGGGATATTTTTATAAAAAATAATAAATGTTTGCTGAAATACCACACAAAAATTTTACAGACAGTCATTCTGGTGTCACCCCCTTCTGACAGTGTCACCTGCACTCCCTGCACCCTCTTAGTGACGCCACCGACTTGATCCTATTCTCCACTTCAGTTCCTGCCCCTGGTCTCCTGTTCTTGTGTGAGCCAAGCCTCTTAACAGAGCAGGGTATGTTCTCTTATCTCCCTTCCCACAACTCGTACTATTTCCTCAGATGATAGCAGTAGGCTTCCAATCCAACCATGCTATTGAATCTACTCTTGCTAAAGTTACCATTGCCAGATTCGGTGGATAATTTTCTGGCCCCTCTCACTTAACCTCTTTATGGCATTTAATACCACTCCCCACCCTTATCTGTTAATCTTCTCAATTGGCCTGAGTGACATCACTCTTCTTTCTCTTTAGAAATGCTTCTCAGTTTCTTTGTTAGGCTTATGCTTGTGCATGAGACTTTACTGAGTGCCAGGCACAGTGAATGTTTGCATACATTATCTCATTTAATCCTCAGAACAATCTTACGGAATAGATAATTTTTTTTGAACATTTTATTGTGGTTTGGGTGGAAGTTTACAGAGCAAATTAGTTTCCCATTCAACAATTTATACACATTTTGCTTTGTGACATTAGTTGCAATCCCCTCAATGTGACAGCACTCTACCCGCTTCCTCTCTATTTCCATTTGCCCGTCTTTCCTTCCCCTTCCTGCCCTCTGAACGTTGTTTTTGGGCAAATACTGCCCTTTTTGTCTGGTATGGTTGATTGTTCTGAGGAGCACGTTCCTCATGGGTGTTATTGTTCACTTTATAGGCCTGTCTATTGTTTGGCTGGAAAGTGATCTCCGGAAGTGGGTTCCGCTCCAGGTTTGAAGGGTGTCTAGGGGCCATAGTCTTGGAGGTTCCACCAGTCTCTATCAGACCAATATGTCTGGTCTTTTTTATGAATGTGAATTTGATTCTACATTTTTCTCCCAGTCTGTCCGGGACCTTCTACTGTGCTCTTGATCAGAGCAGTCGGCCTTGGCAGCCAGGCACCATATAGTTCTTCTGGTCTCAG
Source organism: Trichechus manatus latirostris (assembly GCF_000243295.1). NCBI lineage: Eukaryota > Metazoa > Chordata > Mammalia > Sirenia > Trichechidae > Trichechus > Trichechus manatus. The sequence goes on from NW_004444192.1 coordinate 1,003,256, forward strand.
GCTAGTGGAGGCTGTGGTTCATGTGGTCCATTAGTCGTTTGGACTAATTGTTTCCTTGAGACTTTGATTTTCTTCACTTTTCTTTGCTCTTGATGGGAAGAAACCAGTAGTTGTATCTTAGATGGCCACTTGCAAGCTTTCAAGACCCCCCCAGACTCTACTCACCAAAGTATGATGTAGATCATTGTCTTTATGGACTATGTTATGCCAGTTGACCTAGATGTCCCCTGAGACTATGGTCCTAAGACCTCAAGCCCAGAGACTCTGTCCCTTGAGGTGTTTGATTATGGCTAGGAAATTTTAGTAACTGTGCCCCCTGGGTGCTCTACTATATACATGGATATATTTGCAGCACATACAAATGCATATGTAGAAATATCCTCTGCCAAACCTATAATGTACTCATGGGTGCACTCCCATATGCCATCCCAAGGAATAGGTATTTTTAACCCCCCTTTTTATTTTAGAAACTCAGAGAGGTTTAATGACTTGTTCAAGTTACACAGACTGCCTCTTCTTTACCATGCCTCTTAAGGCACTATCCATGATTCTCTTCCTTTTGTTAAGAGGTAATTCCCCTAGTTAGTATCATTTTCATCCAGCTATTCAATTACTATTTTTATGCTGATACATGGGAAGTCAAGGTACGCGCTGTCATTCCACATAAATAAATGCCCACTGGGCATCTCTAATTCCATGTCCAACAGGCACCCCAATCTCAGTTTGCTCTAAGCCTTTATCAAGGCCCACAGGGTCCTATAGGATGGGAACCTTACTGAGTTTCAACTTCATCACATTCTGCTTGTCCACTCCCTCACTGTACTCGGTCCACACCACCCTCCTTTCTGTCCTTCAAACATACAAACACATTCTTGTTTCAAGGCCATTGCATGTGCTCTTCTCTTTTACTGCAATGTTCTTACCAGAGCTTATCTCACAGTTGGCTCCTTCTTATACTTCTTGTCTCAGCTTCATTTTCATCTCCTCAGAGAAACTTGCCTGACCAGTCTTTCTAGAGTTTTTCCCTCTTCAGTTTTCCTTGACCACAAAATCCTCTATAATTATCTTGTTTTTCACTTGGTTTTTGTCTGTCTGCTTCCACTAAAATATAAGCCCCTTGAAGTCAGGTCACTTGTCCAGGGCCACCATGAATGTTTGTACAGGCTGTGTACTGTATAAGGGTGCTGAGCTGAGAGGGTGAGTGGGATAATACCTATTCTGTCTCTACTGACCCAGCAGAATGGCAAGATTTTATTCAGGTGGATGGTGGACATGACCTTGTCTGTCTTGTTCAACAGTTTGTTTCCAAACCCTAGAACAGTGAACTGGTACATATTATAAATTCTCATAAAATATTTACTGAATGACTGAAAGGGAGTGATGTAGCTGCAGGACAGGTTTACACAAGAAAATAACCAAGGGTCCTTAACACTTAAAAAATTCTCCAGTGGTTTCCATTGCACATAGAGCAACATTAAAATAATTTACATGGCCCCTTGGACGGGCGTGATCTGTACCCAGCCTATACCTGCAGCCTCATTTCACACCATTCTACCCCTTGTATCATAGCACAGGATACATTGTTATGGTCCTGACCCACTCCACAAAAGATAAAATCCCAGATATCTTTTGATAATCAACACCTAATTATAAGTCCAAAACCAAACCAAACTGGTTACCATTGAGTTGATTCCGACTATAGCAACCCTATAGGACAAAGTAGAACGGCACTATAGGGTTTCCAACGAGTGGCTGGTGGAATTGAACTGCTGAATTTTTGGTTAGCTCTCAACCACTGCACCACCAGAGCTCCAGTTATAAGTCCAGACCCACAAAAGACAAGAAAAGCTGATTCTTGCTCTATTTCCACTTGCATAAAGGGGTAGTTTGTATTTTAGGACTCAGTGGAACATGCCTTGAATGCACACGTTTTTTCACTATCGTAATGTTAAAGCAAAAATCATATTAAGCTAATAATAGAAATTGATTGAAGTTTATTTAATATATGATTTGCAAATTGGGATAGTATTTCAACTAGGGAGTCAAAAATGTTCCAAAGAGGAAAGAATTTCCAAAGATTGTTATGCCCTATGCTATCGACATTGCCATGGAAACAGGGCCAGAACAGTGTGTTCATATAGTAACAACTTACCCTAAAATACAGCTTATTGTCTGACCTTAGAGGTTCTGTTTGTCAAAGCTGACTGCACATAGATAATTCTTCAAAAGACCCCAATGCCTAAGCCAAAAACACTCGTACTAAGCTACCTACTAGGCTACTGTTTGACTTTAAGGTGACTTTAGGAAACTTTCTTCTCAATCCTCAAGGTTCAAAAGAAGATCTCAGGGCAATGGCCTGGTGAGTCACCCCAACTCTGTGGACCCCAGAAATCTGGATTCCAGGAGAATTAAAACTGATTCTCAGCAGGATGGCTCCTGATGAGATCCTTCATAGTAAGCTGCCTTTATGCCATGTGATCCCAACCAAAGCTCCCAGCATTCTTCCTTGCTAGTTTTTACTTGAATATCCACTTAGTGGGGATTCTGTACCAGTTCTGGAATTTCTCTGACATGCTCTTTGATAGCTATCCCTAATCACTTGGTCCTTTCAAGTAATTCCTCCTTAGACTTTGCTACAAGGACTCCTTTGAGTAGTGCAAATGGTTTAAGTGCTGGACTGCTCACCAAAAGGTTGGCAGTTCAAACTCACCCAGAGGCTCCTTAGAAGTAAGGGCTGGTGATCTGCTTCTGAAAGGTCACAGCTTTAAAAACCCTATGGAGCACAGCTGTACACTGCACACATGGGGTCCCATGAATCAGAATTGACTCTAGGGCAACTAACAACAGCAAGACTTTCCTTCTTTGCCAATAATCCAGCCCTTTGAATGGAGTCTCACTCTCACCTAATTCCATCTCACCAGCCACATAACCATCTGCTTCAGGTGAACTTCTTACCTGGCCCTTTCTCCTCTCCGGTTCTACAAGTGTTGCCCACCAGCGCAGGCGAGACCCAGGCCTCTCATCCTGGTGGCAGCAGTGATGCAGCAACGGTAGGATCACTGCCTTGCAAGCTCCCCAGGCAAAGGATAAGGTCTTGTTTCTGGCCCTGAAGGGATTGGAAGTTCACTTCCTAATGACTAAACTTCCTCTTCTGGAATGTTCCAACCTTTAAGAAAACAATAGTAATTATTCCTATCCCATCAGCTGCTAAATCATTCTGATAAACCCACTAGGACACAAATTTACGGAAAACCCAGGGACTCTGAGGCAATCAGAAATCCCCTAATGGTCGAAGGGGCTGCTAGGATAAAGCCCTTCTTCCCCAGTCCCTAGAATTCCCCTGCAGCTCACAGATGAGGAGACTTCTGCTTCCCCTGCCCATTGGCCAGCGCTGGAAGAAACAAGTACAGCTGCGCTCTTTCTCCTGGCAGGGGGAGTGGCTAGTTGGATTGTGAGCCCAGATTCTTCACCGAGGCAGGTTTTCTTAGTGAGCGGGTTTACCGTCATTCCTCCCCACTGCGTCTGCCCCATCAGACTCCAGAAGGGGGCTGGAGAGAGGAGACGGGTAGACCCTGAACCTGTGTTCCGCAGCACCAGTAGTTGCCATCTATGGCAACTTTACGCCGTGCTGAGCAGTTTATTTACGTTATCTTATTTACTCCTCAAAGCAACTCTGTGAAGTCGGTGTAATCTCGGTTTTAAAGCTGTGGAAACAGAAACTTAGAGACATCAGAACTTGCCCATGGCTACTTAAATAATAGAGTTGGAATTAAAACATGTCTAAAGTCTATGTTTTTTTTTTCCTCAAGAATTTTTTTTATTGTGTTGAAAACATACACATCAACACACATGTCAATACAACTTCCACATTTACAACTCAGTGACATGGATTATACTTTTCATGTCGTCCCACCGTTATCACCATCCTCATTCGAAACATTCCACCACCATTAACATAAAATCAATGCCCCCCAAACAAAAACTCCCTCTCTCCCCCATCCCCCCCACCCCGTAGCCATTAATAATTTTTGGTTTCTATATATTTGCTTGGAGCCCTGGTGGCACAGTGGTTCAGAGAGTGGCTGTTAACCAAAAGGTCAGTGTTCAAATCCACCAGCTGCTCCTTGGAAACCCTATGGGGCAGTTCTACTCTGTCCTATAGGGTCACTATGAGTTGGAATCAACTTGATGGCAACGGGTAAAGGGTAAAGGTAAATACATTTGCTTATTTTGTATAAGGGAGATCACACTGTATTTGTCCTTTTGCGACTGACTTATTTCACTCAGCGTATTGTTTTCAAGGTTCTTTCTTGTTGTGGCATGCATGAGAACTTCATTTCTATTTACGTTGTTGTTGTTAGGTGCCGTTGAGTCAGTTCCGACTCATAGTTGACCCGATGTCCAATAGAACAAAACAATGCCTGGTCCTGCACCATCCTCACAACCATTGCTATGTTTGAGCTCATCATTGACTTTCAATTCTATTCCATTGGTTTATGTGTCTATTACACCAGTACCAGGCCGTTTTAATTACTATAGCTTTGTAGTATGTTTTGAAATCAGTAAGTGTTAGTCCTCCCCTTCTTCTTCTTCAAGATTGCTTGAGCTATTCAGGATCCCTTGCATTCCATGTAAATTTGAGGATTGGCTTTTCCATTTCTGCAAAGAAGGCTGCTGGAATTTTGATGGATATTATATTAAATTAATAGATTGCTTTGGATAGTATTGACATCTTAACTATATCAAGCCTTCTAATCCATAAACACGGAATGTCCTTTCATTTATTTAGGTCTTCCTTAGTTTAAGGAGCCCTGGTGGCACAGTGGTTAAAAGCTTGGCTGCTAACCAAAAGGTCAGCAGTTCAAATCTACCAGCTGCTCCTTGGAAACCCTAGGGGGCAGTTTTACTCTGTCCTATAGGGTCACTGTGAGTTGGAATCTACTTGACAGCAATGGGTTTTTTAATTTAAGGACTATAACATTTCTAAAGACAAAGTAGTTTCTCCCATCTTTTCTGATACAGATTTAGAAACAAAGCACTGTTTTGAGTTGTGAGTAGATCCAAAGCTGCTTTTTTTGGGGAAAAATTTTTTTTCTGGTCGTACTACCGAGGAAGTAGGATACTCTGTCTCTGGTAAGAATAAAAAGCAGGTTCCTAAAATTTCCCAACACTTTCAACCCTGCCATCTGCATATCTGGGATTTAAAACAAGTGTATTTTCCTTTACTCAACAACACAGAAGACTGGCATTTTAGGTACTTGTCACCACAAATTGATTGCAATTCAGCACTTGCCAGAAGTTTGCTTGTGACATCTGATGAGAGAGAGAAAGTGAAAGGTTTGTGGGAACTGCACTTATCTTTTCTTCCAGGGTATCTATAATACTCAACTGTATTATATTAGGTGGTCAGAAAACAATGTTCTCTGCAGCACACGCACGTATAGATACACACACACACACACACAGAGTATACGTATATTTGTGTATATAATTATAGTTCCCTCAAAAATATCTTTTTAAGAGTAACTAAAATGCTGTGTTCTTAATGTTTATAAATGGGCCATAAGAAGTATCCATTTAAAGAATGATTCATTATCATATTCCACAAAACCATAGTTGAAGACAGAACTGTTAGGCTACACTGCTTGTAAAATCTGTCACTTCAGTAATTTCTAAGGCTGCTTTAACTGATCTTGTAGGAATGGTGGGTGTCCCCTTCCTTTCTCACTGTTCTGTCTGTCTGATAACATTGGGTGTTTGGTGGAGGAGGAGAATCTCTTTTTCAGAGACGCGAGCCTGGTTCTTTGGTCAAGGCTACACAAATGTCCGCTTTCATGCTCGTTAGAAGAATTGTCACCTACATTATCATGTATTTGTATAAGCATCCCTGTGAGAAATTTCTACTGGAGTCCAGTTCACTTTTATGGAAGAATTGATTTGCCTTATTCCACTTGGAAGTGAAAACTCTAAATGTCTTTTTTTAAAAAAAAAACTGTTTTTATTACTAGAAAACTTAGGCCCAACTGAGTGCCCAGCTACACTGCTTAATTTATTCCAGATGCTAAGCATATATACTGTTCTTTAAAATATTACATTTTAAATTTGAATTGTCACATTGTGTTTTAATATTTTGTAAGTTATCTGAAACCACTCCTCACACTGTTTTTTTTTTTTTTTACATCAAGCATCAAGTTTCCCCATGGATTATTTGATAATTGCAAAGGGGGGGAATACCTTTAAAATGAGAGATCTGGCTTTTACCACTCTAACACAGTGATCAGTTTCAGAATTACTAATAGTAGGACAACTAGACATTGTGTGCCTCCTGATGTATGCAAGGTGAGTTATAAAACATTACCACTTGCCAAAAATGTTACAACATCACAAAAAAATGGTCAGATCTAGAATGTGGGAGATTGTACATTTGGCCAGATGTCTTAAAAAAAATTATAGGCAAATACACAGGGACCAAACTTTATTAGTGGTTACCACGGGTGGGAGGGAAGGGGAGAAGGGGAGTCATTGTTTGGGAAGCAGTGAGTTTTTGTTTATGGTGACGGGAAATTTGGCATCAGTTAAGGGTAATGGTTGCAAAACTGATTAATGTAATTTATATCATCACTAAGCTGTACACCTAAAAAATGTTGAATTGGCAAATGTTGTACGATATATGTTTAAAAAAAAAAAGCAGCTATTGAGGCTTCTAATGTATGACCGAACACCTCACAGTATTTGTATTCTTGCCGTGGAGGAGAACTGATGCACCCAGCCAACAGCGAGCACCAATCACAGCACATGAGGGTGAGTCCGCTTTGGGCCTTCCAGCCCAAGTGATTAGAAATTTACTTCAGCCACACGAGTGAGCCCAGGCAAGATCAGCAAAGGAAATGTCCACCTGATCCATAGAATCATGAGGAATTATAAATTGTTGTTTTCTGTGGCACTCTGGACTGCGGGGGGCAGAGTGGGCTCCGGCAGTTGGAAGTCGGAGGGGCTTGAGGTAATGAGTGAGGAGATACAGTGCTGCATGGAGGGGTCCCTACAGTTCACCACCTGTACCACCTGAGCCATTCATGCCCTGCATTAGGCTCCTGGATTCTGTCACCCATCCTTCTAGGTTGGTCAGACGAAATTTCTAAAAAATAGACTTACAACAGGATGGTTGGTAGGACATGTTGCAGCTTCCTCTGCTGCAGCTGGTCCTCAAGCTGCACCTGATATTCACCATCTCCCTCTTCTACCACCCATTCTAGATTCCCCTCACCCTTGAATAACCTTTCTGCTGGTCTAGGTTGCTTGCCCAGTGGGAAACCCAGACCCTTTCCTGGGAGAAGTTTGAGCCAGGCATGGATGCTGTACGTGGAAGCAACAAGTGGCACTTTAGTGAATCCCCCGAATTTTGACCTACTGGATAGCAGCAACCGTATTGCCTCATGACAATCAGGGTCAATTACCAAACCAGTATAGTAACCCCACTCTGCCTTCTGATCTACTAGCATGAGCAGCCCCAAACGGCAGCTGAGGCTTATCAGTGTCCACTGGTAGAAGTGTACTCTCAGGGAACCAGAACCTGTAGTCCTGCAGAGCCTACAAGTTGCAGGAACAGGAGCTTCTTCCATTCTTTGATTACAAGACCTGTGAACTCTACCTAGCAGCAACATAGCACCATATCACGGCCATTGATTCACAGTTATTTTATCCTTTCCATATGGATAGAGAAAAAAATACTGCAAAGGCCCATGCAGATAAAATAGGTTACTTAAGAGGAGTAAAACATAGGCTTAGACTCTAATGAGTACTAGAAATAAATAAATAAATGTCAACACTGCTTGTAGAGAAAAGTGTGCAACTGAGAATTTTATGCCTGGCGTAATTGTTGTTTGTTTGGGAAGATTAAAGGAAGATGTTATCATATGTACAAGGGCCCTGATAAAACACTTGTATTAAAAGATATCTCTTGGTCATACAGCCCAGTTGACCAAGAGATAATAGAGAGGCAATGGCATAAAGGACTGTGATGAACATTAAAACCAATTAAACCTAGAGTTAGGCTACAAAACCAAATGCAAACTTTATTGAAAACGTTGAAGAGATATTCCACATTCAGAGACGGAAAAATTCAATATAGTAAACTTTTGTCAATTCTTCCCAAATTCATCAATAAAGTTAATGAAATTCTTATAAACATCTTAGCAGGATTTTTATGGAGCTCGACAACTTGATACAAAAATTTATATGAAATTGTCAAGGCTTGAGAACACCAAAGATATTCCTGAAGACCAAAATTATGGGGCACCTGGACTGCCAGAAAGGAAGCCTAGTGGCACAATGGTTAAGCACTCGGCTGCTAACCTAAAGGCTGGCATTTCAAACCCACTCATTTGAACCCACTCAGCTGCTCTTTGGAAGAAAGACCTGCCCATCTGCCCCTGTAAAGATTGTTGTTGTTGTTGGGTGCCATTGAGTTGATTCCAATTTATGGCCATTCCATGTGACAGAATAGAACTGCCCCATAGAGTTTTCTTGGCCGTAATCTTTATGGAAGCTGGTTGCCAGGTCTTTCTGCCACGAAGCCTCTAGGTGGATTCAAACCTCCAACCTTTCGGTTGGCAGCTGAGCTCTTAAGCATTGCACCACCAGGACTCCTTCCTGTAAAGATTACAGCCTAGAAAGCCTTGTAGGGCAGTTCTACTCTGTCACATGGGGGCGCTCTGAGTTGAAAATCGACTTGATGGCACTAATAACAACAAGCGCTGCCAAATGTCAAGTATAGAGAAATTAAGCCTTTGTAGAGAAATTAAGACTCAGAGATTTAGACTAACTGACAAAGGAATGAAACAGAGAGCTTAGAAACAGCCCCATGCACTTACGAGAACTTGATATATGACAGAGGTGAGACTGAAGATCACTGGGGAACGGAGAGCCTGTCCAATAGATTAGTCTGAGAAAATAGGTTATCAACATTAAAATAATGAAACTGGAACCCAATCCCACACTGTACACAAAATCAGTTTGATAGAGAATAAAGACTTTAAAGTATATGACAAAATTTTTAGAAGAAAATATGGGATACTTATGATCCAGAAAGGATTTGGAAAAAAGCACAAACTACAAAGGAAAAATATGATTACATTAAAATGTGAACAGCCATTCATCAAAAGATTCCATATGAACAATGTTAAAAGATAAGCTATAAATGGGATACTAATGTATAAATAATAAAGGATTAGTATATTAAAAAATTCCCATAAGGAAAATATAAATAACCTAATATTAAAATGGGAAAAATACATAAAGTAGCAAATCTTAGAAGGGGTAACTTCAGTGGCCCATAAACATATGAAAAACTAATTAGTACTCAGGGAAATGCAAAGGAAAGTAACAAATGTTAAGAAATTAAGAAAACTTAAGAGATCTAATAATACTAAATCTTGGCAGTTCTGTGGACAATGGAAACATTTACACTCTGCTAGTGGGAGTGTGAATTGATACAATGATTTTGTTAAGCAATTTATTATCTTATAAAAAAAGGCCATATATATAAACTATCACTCAGCAATTTTACTTTAACATCAGACTGGAAACCTCCCCAACTGACAGGAGACTGGATAAATAAATTGCGGCATATTCACCCAGTGGAATGTTATTATATAGTAATAATGATAATGAACTATGACATGGATGAATCTTAGAAGCATAACACTGAATGAAAAAAAGTCGAGTCACAGAAGACCATATGCAACATAATTCCATTTTTAAACCAAAACCAAACCGATTGCTGCTGAGTCGATTCTGACTCATAGCAACCCTATAGGACAGAGTAGAACTGCCCTATAGGATTTTCAGGGCTGTAATCTTTTTTTTTAATATATTTTTTTTATTGTTGTAATTAAATGAAGTTTACATTTCAAGTTAGTCTCCCATACAGATTTTTTTTTTACATACATTGTTATGAGACCCCAACTGCTCATCCCATTCTGCGACAGCACGCTCCTCCCCTCCGCCCCTGATTCCCCATGAACATTCAACCAGCTCCCAACTCTCTCTGCCTTCCCATCTCACCTCTGGACAGAAGCCGCCCTTTTGGTCTTTTGTATCTACTTGTCTAAGAGGCACATTCTTCACAAGTATCACTTTATGTCCCACAGTCCAGTCCAATCCCTATCTGAAGAGTTGGCCTCGGAAATTGTTTTAGTTCTGGGGTGATGGAGAGACCAGGGGTCTTGCTTTCTGGGGCACCTCCAGTCTTAGACCATTAAGTCTGGTCTTCTTACTAGAATTTGAGTTCTGCATGCCATTGTTTTACTGCTCCATCAGGGACCCTCTGTTGTGTTCCCTGTCAGGATGTTCATTGGTGGTAGCCAGGCACCATCTAGTTCTTCTGGTCTCAGGCTGATGAAGTCTCTGGTTTATGTGGCCCATTCTGTCTCTCGGGCCACTACTTTCCCTGTGTCTTTGGTGTTCTTTGTTCTCCTTTACTCCAAGTGGCTGGGATGAATTGATGCATCTTAGATGGCTGCTTGCAAGCTTTTAAGACCCCAGATGCCACTCACCAAAGTAGGATGCAGAACATTTTCTTAATAAG
>NW_004444192.1:1014810-1016297 GCF_000243295.1 Trichechus manatus latirostris
TTGTCTTTTTACTCTTTTGGTGAAGTCTTTGGATGAGCATAAGTGTTTGATTTTTAGGAGCTCCCATTTATCTAGTCTCTCTTCTGGTGCTTGTGCATTGTTACTTATGGTTTATATTGTGTTTATGCCATATGTTAGGGCTCCTAGCATTGTCCTTATTTTTTCTTCCATGATCTTTATAAATGATCTTTTTAAATCTAAAAATTTTATATTTAAGTCTTTGATCCATTTTGAGTTGGTTTTAGTACATGGTGTGAGATATGTGTCTTGTTTCAGTTTTTTGTGTATAGATATCCAATTATGCCAGCACCATTTGTTAAAGAGACTGTCTTTTCCCCAATTAATGGACTTTGGGCCTTTGTCAAATATTAGCTGCTCATAGGTGGATGAGCTTATATCTGGATTCTCAACTCTGCTCCATTGGTCTATGTATCTGTTGTTGTACAAGTACCAGGCTGTCTTGAACTCCTGTGGCAGTATAATAGGTCCTAAAATCAGGTAGTGTTAGGCCTCCCACTTTGTTACTCTTCTTGAGTAGTGCTTTATTTATTCGGGGCCTCTTCCCTTTCCATATGAAGTTGGTGATTTGTTTCTCCATCTCATTAAAAAATGCTGCTGGAATTTGGATCGGGATTGCATTGTATCTGTAGATTGCTTTGGGTAGAATTGACATTTTCACTGTGTTGAGTCTATCTATCCATGAGCAAGGTATATTTTTCCACTTATTCAGGTCTCTTTTAGTTTCTTGCAGTAGTGTTTTGTAGTTTTCTCTGTAAACATCTGTTACATCTCTGGTTAGATTTATTCCTAAGTATTTTATCTTCTTGGGGGCTATTGTAAATGGTATTGATTTGGCGATTTCCTCTTCAAGGTTCTCTCTGTTCGTGTAAAGGAGTCCGATTGATTTTTGTATGTTTATCTTGTATCCTCAAACTCGGCTGAAATCTGTTATTAGTTCCAGTAGTTTTCTTGTGGATTCCTTGGGGTTTTCCACGTATAAGATCATATCATCTGCGAATAGAGATACTTTGACTTCTTCCCTACCTATTTGGATGCCCTTTATTTCTTTTTCTAGTCTAACTGCTCTGGCTAGGATCTTCAGCACAATGTTGAATAATAGTGGCGATAAAGGCCAACCTTGTCTGGTTCCTGTTCTCAAGGAGAGTGCTTTCAAAGTCTGTCCATTCAGGATAATGTTGGCTATTGGTTTTGTATAAATGCCCTTAATTATACTGAGGAATTTCCCTTCTACTCCTATTTTTTTGAGAGTTTTTATTATGAATGAGTGTTGGACTTTGTTTAATGCATTTTCTGCATCGATTGATAAGATCATGTGGTTCTTGTCTTTTGTTTTATTTATGTGATGGATTACGTTGATTGTTTTTCTAATGTTGAACCATCCCTGCATACGTGGTATAAATCCCACTCGGTCATGGTGAATTATTTTTTTAATATGTTGCTGAATTCTATTGCCTAAAATTTTGTTG
>NW_004444192.1:1022560-1042603 GCF_000243295.1 Trichechus manatus latirostris
TTCCTTTTCCCCAGTGAACAGTCACTCTCATAAAAGGCCGTAGATCCCTTTGAGGAAGGCTGGGAGAAAGATTAAGAGTAAAAATTTTTGCCAGTGTATTGGAGTCCTTCCTCAAGAGGATCCGGCCTCCCATTCATTCAAGGAGTTGTGCGTCTTTAAACTCGCTCAAATCTGGGAATTGGTTGAGGGACCATGACTCTCTATTCTGGTGATTCGAGTTAGACTGCTGTTCACTTGACCTAGAATTCACCCGTTTGTATAGATCAAGTAAATATTTAGTAGATTTTCTATCTATTTCACTCCTAGGGACACCATGACTAAGTAGCTAACGCCATAAGTCCATACGAGTCAGACTATTATGATTACTGCTTTGACTCCTCTGTCCATTACTGTAACCATGCCCACCTTGTCTTTGTCGATTGAGTGCAGCCACTTAGACCCTACTACCAGGGGGTTCAATCAGCCCCATTGTAGTTAGGTGTCTTTATTCAGTTAGGGCAGTTCCCACTGTCAAATCTGGCTTACACAAAACAGCAATCACAGCAGTCTTTAAGGATGCTGGAGCTCCCTTCACAAATTTGTTCCTCACAGTTGTGGTAGAAGGTGTGTCCTCTGGGCATTCCATGTGTGGGTCTGTGGGTCTAACTTGATAAATCCACTCTAGCATGCCAATTTCCCTAAGCATTTGGATACCTTCTTCTACAGTATACCTAGGCAGGTCTGGTACTTCAACTTGATTTAGTGTCGGCCACATCATAATCCATGCTTCAGCAACCCAGTCAAATAAACTATTAGATCCTTTCCTAACTTGTCTAGCTGAAACATTGAAGGAATAGTCTGTGCTCAGTGGACCCATATCAGTAAACTCAGACTGATCCATCTTTATGTTCCTTACACCATTATCCCACACCCTTAATAGTCCTTCCCACACATATTCCCCAGGTTTCTGTTTGTACATATTAGAAAAGTCAAGTAGTTCTTTTGGAGTGTAGCGTAACCTCCTTCTGGGTCACACTTTGTACTTTACGTTTTGGGGCTCACTGGGACTTAAGCCTAGTTATAGGTCTAGAAGCCAGAATCGGTAGTGTGGAATTGTTTCGAGAACATTCAGCATTATCTTGTAAAGCATCTGCCTCAGGCAATGCTCCAGGCAATGACTCAGGCAACTGCTCTTTAGAGGCAGCTGGGCTAGGGCTAATCTCCTCAGATGGGAGTGGAGGGGCTAATGGTTTTTCTGGGCAGGGAGGTTTAGCAGACAAACATGAAGTAATCTCTTCAGATGGGACTGGTTCTGCTGGCAGGAGTGATTCAACGGAATTTACGGGCTCAGTGTCCCCAGCTTCCTGATTATGTGCCCATATGTCCCCATGCCAAGTCTCAGGATCCCATTTCTTCCCAATCAATGCCCTTACTTTAACCTCAGACACCTCTTGAGGTTTGCAATTGAGCTGGTGTTGTAATTCAGCCACTCTTACTCTAAGACTCTGGGTTTGGTTTTCAGCAATTTCAGCTCTGTTACTACAAGAAATAAGGCTTTCTTTCAAAGCACAAGTGGAAGCCTTGAGGTCGTGTATGTGGCACTTGAGCCTTGACTCTGAAGCCCTGAGCACATCTCTTTCCTTCATCAGTTTGTCTAGCGAAAGTAGGACAAACCAACCAGCTTCCTTATACTTCTCATTCTGACAAAGCTGTAGAAAGATACCACACATGTGTTCACCCTGAGCCTCACCTTTCACCAATACCTGATCTACCGGTGGTGATATTTTGCATATTTGTATCGCCACCTCGCTCCATGGACTATCAGTGACCTCTTTGCTGCTGGAAGCAGAGTCATCAACGTCTTTATGACTAACCAGACTTGAGAACCAATTTAGAAAACTCATCCTTACAATTTTGTTTCTCTAGAACCACTCCCGGTACCCAATGTCTTAGGCTGGGTTCTCTAGAGAAGGAAAACCAGTAAAGTGTATAAATATATATATATAGAGAGATTATATCAAGGAAACAGCTCACGTGATTGTAGAGGCTAGAACATCCCAAGTCCATGGATCAGGGTAGCGGCCTCTCCCAAGTCACACAGCTGCAGAAACTGGCGAGGCCAAGATCAGAAGGTCGGAGAGCAGCACTCCCATTCACAGGCTGTGCAGATCGACGAATCCCAGGTTTGGCAGATAAGCTGACAGCTGAAGTCCCAAGAACGGGAGATGAGACGACAGGAAGCAGCCGCAGGATCCAGAGAGAGAGCAAAAAGCCAGAACGTCTGCTTATATACAGATGCAGGCCACACCCCCAAGGAGATTCCCTTTCATCTGATTGGCTACTCACAGTATATTAAATCATGGGAGTGATGGCATTAAAACACGGAGAATCATGGCCCAGCCAAGTTGACACACAATCTTAACCATCACAATATCTATGTGACCTCTCCATGTGGTCTGTCTAGCGTGATGCCTTCAGGGTAGCTAGACTCTTAATGTTGACTCAGAACTTCCAAGATACATGTCCCAAGGGAAAGCAAGCCAGGGGAAGCTGCATCGTCTTTTGCAACCTAACTTTGAAAGTCATACAGTGTCTCCTCTGCCACGTTCTATTCATTAGGAAAATGTCTCTAAGGTTGCCCCATAGTCAAGGAGAGGGAGTAGGGCTGGGACTAGGGTGAAGTGAGTGAGGCACTAAATTCAGATGTAAAATTTTGAGAGCCAAAAAAAAAAAAAATTCAGTAATCAGGATAAGTAAAATTTTAATGCAATATTTTAGAGAATCAAAATTAATGAAAAAATCCATGATGGACAAAATATCAACTTTTTAAAATAAAGACAAGCTCGGTATTACTGACTTTCCCAGTATGGCCCAGTATGGCACTGAGAGGGAGCATAGACCCCACAGTCACTTTGTAAGAAGAGCATGAAGATATAGTGGGGTAGCCATCTTTGGAAAATACAACCTACAACAGTCACCCTCTGGCCACACAAATCACATCCCTCCCACATGTAAAATACATTTATCTCCTTCCCAAGTTTCATTTCGCTGAGACATTAGTTCAAGGTCCTGGATCTTGACATCTAAAGCAGGTTCAGGAGGAGATGCAGCTCCTTGAGCATCTGAAGAGACAAATTAACTGCTGCCATGTTCCTAAAATACGATGGTGGAGAAAGAGAGGAAACGAGAGATACACGGCAGTCATTGGTCCAGTAACAGTTCTGAAATCCAGCCAGACACATGTTTCCATTTCCTTGACAAGTGCTCAGTCCTACTTCCTGGGAATAAAATTTTCCAAGTCTTTTGGCTTGGATCCCTGGGTTCTTGGTCTACCCTCTGAGTCATCCTTTCTTTACTATAAGAAATGGCTGGTGTTTGCATTTGAGTAGTTTTCTAAGCCTGCTTCCTGTCTATAGTTTGGGGGTCCATGGCTTCTTTTTATTTTGTACTATCCCTGTCCCATTTATCTCACGTTAGTGGTATTTCCAACAGTGAAATTCTCCTACAAACTAGGCAAATTTCATAAAAATATACAGAAAAGAATATTATTTTATTATTTTTTGTAAAGTGTGTGCTACACATCTTTCATATGATAAAATCTATAATAAAACTTGCATACACACACATATTACTATTATTTTTCTTCTGTAGGGCTGGTTGTTAAACATTAATTAGCACATCACTGAGGCCACTTAACTTTTTGCAGGTCAGGGAAGTCTCCTTAGAGGAAATAATGTCTACGCTGAGGCTTTAGATTGAATCTGTGTTAGTCAGGTACAGCAGAGAAGTGCTGGCCAGGGATAATGCTTTGGGCAGAAAGAATAACATATTAAAAGTCCTGTATTATATTAACAGTTACAGAATCCTATGGAAATAATTAGACAAGTATAGAAGTATGTATGTATAAGGATGTTCAAGGCAGTCTTTTACACTCTAGTAAAAAATTTAAAAAACAGTGTCAGAGTTGTTTTAAGACATTTTACCCAGACTTCTGGAGGCCTCGCTGTACCTCATATCAAACATAATAAAATGTACTCAGATATATACACTGTAATTTTACACAAATAATACATGCCTTCTACCTTTGTTTGCCAACTGTGCCCTCCCCCTGCCAGGTATTTTCATAAGTGCTGCTATGCCTTTTTTTTTTTTTTCCACATTGCTGTTAAAAAAAAAAAAAGATCAAATATAGGCTTGCATAAAAAAATCACAAAACAGCATATACTGTATTATTTCCCCTTTGTTAGGGAAAATAACATGTATACTAGAAATATATGGAATTGCTAATGGTGATTATTTTGGGATGGAAAGATTTATAGTGATTATTTTATTGTCTTCTTTCTGCTTATCTGTATTTTCTCATTTTTTCTAGAAGGAACATATCTTACATATGAAATAAAACAAAATTTGAAAAACCATTTCAGCGAATAAGATAATACGAATGACTACCTAATTTGTTTTACAAACTAGCAAACTCTGATACAAAAACCTAACTTGGCCCCTTCAAAATAATTTTCAATTAATACATCATACTAAAGAATGATTATTGATAGACAAATCCTAAGGAAAATACTAGCAAAGCATGCTTAACAGTAATTAAAGACAACCCTAAGTACACTTTACTGTGAAATGCAATGGTTTTATATTTTAAAAAAATCCATTGAAACAGTCTGTCATGTTAATGGGGCAACTAAGAAAAACAATATTATTTCAATAGATGTCAACAGAATATTGCTTAAAATTCAATACCCATTATTCATGAAAATTTTTATAAAACAAGATGTAGGGCAACTCTTGACTTAAAAGATGATCTTTCATTGTACATTTATAAAATAGATTATGATATAACTTCTAAAAATCATGTCTTTATGGAACATTAATTTAAAAAATATCATGACCACTTTCTTGCTTTATAATGATATGTGGAAAAAGCAGGATTCAAAACTGTAAATCTCTCAATTTTGTTTAAAAAATTGACATGTTATATGCATAGAAAAAAAGGAAGGGAATAAACAAAATATTGGTGGGATTATGGTAAATTTTAATTTTCTTTAACATACTTTTGTATATTTTCTGAATTTTCTATCATGATAATATAGTCATTCCATAACTAGAAAAGAACAAGTATTACTAAATCCAATAGGCACCTTTCTGTTTTACTGTCTTTGAACTTGGTGCAGAATTTGATAGCATTGAACAAATTCTTTCTTTAAATTATTTCCTCTCTTAGTTTCTATGTCTTCACTAATTTCCACTGGTCCTCCTACCTCACCAGCAACTCCTTCTCAGTCCACCTTGCAGGCTCCTCATCCTCTGCCTGCGCTTTCAGTGTTGCTGCTTCCCAAAGTTCTGTCCTTCTCTTCTCCTCTCATTCTATATCCTTTGCCTAGAAAACTTTATTTAGGCACCAATAAAAATGTGAGTCTGTTTCTTGTTCCAGGCCTATTGTTCCATTGGCTGCTGAATACTTCTCCTTTTGTGTCCAGCAGATGGTTCAAGGCGTCGCATTCATCATCAAAAAGAATATTTCAAGATCTATACCGAAGTACAATGCTGCCAGTGATAGGATAATATCCATATGCCTACAAGGAAGACCAGTTAATACGAGTAGTATTCAAATTTATGTACCAGCTATTAAGGCCAAAGATGAAGAAAATGAAGATTTTTACCAACTTCTGCAGTCTGAAATTGATCGAATGCGCAATCAGGATGCATTGATAATTCCTGGTGATTGGAATGCGAAAGTTGGAAACAAAGAAGGATCAGTAGTTGGAAAACATGGCCTTGGTGATAGAAATGATGCTGGAGATCGCATGATAGAA
The DNA here is from genome assembly GCF_000243295.1 of Trichechus manatus latirostris. Lineage (NCBI taxonomy): Eukaryota > Metazoa > Chordata > Mammalia > Sirenia > Trichechidae > Trichechus > Trichechus manatus. The sequence goes on from NW_004444192.1 coordinate 1,028,362, forward strand.
TTTTGAAAGATCAACGACTTCTTCATTGCAAATACATTTTTTCACCAACATAAACGATGACTATACACGTGGACCTCACCAAATGGAATACACAGGAATCAAATCTACTACATCTGAGAAAGGGGACAATGGAAAAGCTCAATATCATCAGTCGGAACAAGGCCAGGGACTGACTTTGGAACAGACCATCAATTGCTCATATGCAAGTTCAAGTTGAAACTGAAGAAAATTAGAACAAGTCCACAAGAGCCAAAGTACGACCTTTAGTATATCCCACCTGAATTTAGAGACCATCTCAAGAATAGATTTGACACGCTAAACACTAAGGACCGAAGACCAGATGAGTTGTAGAATGACATCAAGGACATCATACATGAAGAAAGCAAGAGGTCATTAAAAAGACAGGAAAGAAAGAAAAGACCAAAATGGATGTCAGAAGAGACTCTGAAACTTGCTCTTGAATGTCGAGGAGCTAAAGTGAAAGGAAGAAGTGATGAAATAAAAGAACTGAACAGAGGATTTCAAAGGGTGGATCTAGAAGACAAAGTAACGTATTATAATGACATGTGCAAAGATCTGGAGACAGAAAACCAAAAGGGAAGAACACACTCAGTATTTCTCAAGCTGAAAGAACTGAAGAAAAAATTCAAGGCTTGAGTAGCAGTATTGAAGGATTCTATGGGGAAAATATTAAATGATGCAGGAAGCATCAAAAGAAGATGGAAAGAACACACAGAGTCACTATACCAAAAAAGAATTGGTCAACGTTCAACCACTTCAGGAGGCAATGTATTATCAGGAGCTGATGGTAGTGAAGGAAGAGGTCCAAGCTGCACTGAAGGCGTTGGTGAAAAACAAGCCTCCAAGAATTGACAGAATACCAACTGAGATGTTTCAACAAATGAATGCAGCAATGGAAGTGCTCACTCATCCGGGCCAAGAAATTTGGAAGACAGCTACTTGGCCAACTGACTGGAAGGAATCCATATTTATGCTTATTCCCAAGAAAGGTGATCCAACTGAATGCAGAAATTATAGAACAATAACATTAATATCATATGCAAGTAAAATTTTGCTGAAGATCATTTGCTGAAGATCATATTGACAAGGAACTGCCAGAAATTCAAGCTGGATTCAGAAGAGGATGTGGAACCTGGGATATTATTACTAGTGTTAGATGGATCCTGGCTGAAAGCAGAGAATACCAGAAATATGTTTACCTGTATTTTATTGAATATGCAAAGGCATTCAACTGTGTGGATCATAACAAAGTATGGATAACTTTGTGAAGAATGGGAATTCCAGAACACTTAATTGTGCTCATGAGGAACCTGTACATAGATCAAGAGGCAGTCATTTCAACAGAACAAGGGGATACCGCGTGATTTAAAGTCAGGAAAGGTGTGCATCAGGGTTGCATCCTTTCACCATATCTATTCAGTCTGTATGCTGAGCAAATAATCTGAGAAGTTGGACTATATGAAGAAGAACGGGGCATCAGGATTGGAGGAAGACTCACTAACAACCTGAGATATGCAGATGACACAGTCTTGCTTGCTGAAAGTGAAGAGCACTTGAAGCACTTATGACGAAGATCAAAGCCCACAGCCTTCAGTATGTATTACACCTGAACATAAAGAAAACAAAAACCCTCACAACTGGACCAATAAGAAACATCATTATAAATGGAGAAAAGACTGAAGCGGTCAAGGATTTCATTTTACTTGGATCCACAATCAAAACCCAAGGAAGCAGCAGTCAAGAAATCAAAAGCTGCATTGCATTAGGCAAATCTGCTGCAAAAGACCTCTTTAAAGTGTTAAAAAGCAAAGATGTCACTTTGAGGACTAAGGTGTGCGCCTGACCCAAGCCATGGTGTTCTCAATTGCCTCATATGCATGCAAAAGCTGGACAATGAATAAGGAAGACCAAAGAAGAATTGGTGCCTTTGAGTTGTGGCGTTGGCAAAGAATATTGAATATATCATGGACAGCCAAAAGAGCAAACAAATCTGTCTTAGAAGAAATATTTCAAACATACAGATGAGTTTTACGGAATATAATCAACGTTATGCACCACCACCCAACTTTATCAAATTTTAACATTTTTAGTATATGTATTTTTAAAAAATTGAAACATTTTGGATACAGTTGTAATCTCTTGTATGCTTCTCTCCAATCATACTGTTCTTCCTCCTTCCCTTCCCAGAGGAAAACACTACTTTATACTTGTTCTTTACCATTCCCAGTTGTTCATTCATTTTGCAACAAATATTTACTGAGGACCTTGATATTTTTATACTATTTGTCATGGATTGAATTGTGTCCCACCAAAATATCTGTCAACTTGGCTAGGCCATGATTGTCCACCGTTTTGTCATCTGATGTGATTTTCCTATGTGTTGTAAATCTTATCTCTATGATGTTAATGCGGTGGGATTAGAGGCAGTTATGTTAATGAGGCAAGACTCAATCTACAAGATTAGGTTGTGCCTTAAGTCAATCTCTTTTGATATATAAAAGACAGAAGCAAGCAGAGAGACGAGGGACCTCATACCACCAAGAAAGCAGTGCTGGGAGCAGAGCGCACCCTTTGGACCCGAGGTTCCCTCTAAGAAGCTCCTAGACCAGGGGAAGATTGATGACAAGGACCTTCCCCCAGAGCTGACTGAGAGAGAAAGCCTTCCCCTGGAGCTGGTGCCCTGAATTTGGACTTCTAGCCTACTAGACTGTGAGAGAATAAATTTCTCTTTGTTAAAGCCATCCACTTGTGGTATTTCTGTTATAGCAGCACTAGATAATTAAGATGGTATTTTTATTATTTCTGTTTCCATAAATAATACATAGCACTGTTTTGCATGTTTCAAACTTTATAGGTATCATCCTGTACATAATATTCTGTAACTTATTCATTCAATAAGTTTTTAAAATGTTTGCTCTCAACTCTTTGTGCACTGAACTAATTTGACTCACACGGGATTGCTAAGCTCTGTAAAGTCTCAAAACCAGAGTCAGAGGCATGGATTCACCATATTTTCCCAATGGCCTTATGCCAACCCTGGGCGTGGTGGTGTGATCAGGCTAACTGCCCACTGCACCAGCTCTGTGGCTTACCTTCTGAAATTGCCACACATAGGTAGTACTGATAGAACCCTAGACTCAATCTAGTATAGTGCCTGTTATGAACTGAATTGCGTTCCCCCCCACAAGATATGTTTACCCCAATACCTGTGGACACAACCTTGTTTGGAAATAGGCTTTTTGAAGATGTTATCAGGTAAATTAACATGAGGTCATTCTGGAGTAGGCTGGGTCCTAATCCAATATAAATGATGTCCTTATAAAAGAGAAGAGACACAGACACAGAGACAGAGAGGATAGCCACATGAAGACAAAGGCAGAGAGATCTGTAAGCCAAGGACCTCAGGGATTGCCAGGAAGCACCAGGACCTAGGATGAGTTACGGCAGGATTTTCCTCTAGAGCCTTCAGAGACACCATGGCCCTGCTAACATCTTAAATTCAGACTTTTAGCCTCCAGAACTGTGAGACAATAAATTTCTGTTGTTTTAAGCCACCCACGCTTAGTGGTACTTTGTTATGGCAGTCCTAGGAAACTAAAAGAGTGCCCTTGTTATACAGGCAACAAGGACATCCAAAGAGGTTATGTGATTTGTAGAAAGCCACACAACTAGTTAGAGGGAGAGCCTGGACTAGCTCAGACCTTTTTGACTCTTTCCACAGAGTTATACTATCTTCTCTTTTATGTTACATTGATAGCCTTTTATCTGGAGTTAACCATGTTCTTTCTTCCTTACGAGTTTTAAATACCATAAAAAATTGGTCTATAACATGTTCAGCTTGGTTTTTCCATTATAGTAATTGAGGCCTAACAAGGTCCCTCTGCTTTTTGCCAGAACTGCTGTCTTCCCCACACTGTGTCATCACATCCCTGCTTGCTTTTGGTCAACTAGCCAGAAGACGACACACGGTATAGCCACAGCCTTAGTTCCCAGTGGGGTGGAGAATTCAGGCACGTCACTGCAGGGTTTACAGAAGTTTAGGCCCTCTGATTATAGAAACAAGGAAATTGAGGACAAATGACTGTCTCAGTGTCACATGGTATGTCAGCGGCAGAATCTGAAGCAGAGCCTTAGCTCTCCTGACTTCTACCTAGTCTAGTGCCCCTTCCATAACCTTATGTTACTTTCCTTGGTCGATTTCTTATGAAGACTGTTTTTCACTGGTTAACCTTCAGCAGATTATCTGCCCACCCAATAATGCATTTATGTTTACAACTTGAGGAAACCACATTCCAGACTTTCTGGACAGTGACCCTTGAACAGAGGGCAAGAGTGAGAGCATGCTGGAGGGACCCTGGAGAGCCACAGAGGATCAGGATGAAGCTGAGGAGCCCTGAGCCTTCTTTGCAGGTTGAGATACTAATGGCTGAAGCCGATGACACAGCTTGTATTAGACATTTGGCTGCCCCATTAATTACACAGGGGTCCCTGGGTGGTGCAAACGGTTGACGTTCTTGGCTGCTAACTCAAAGATTAGACGTTCGAGTCCACCCAGAGGCACTTTGGAAGAAAGCCCTGGTAACCTATTTCCCCAAAACCAGCCATTGACAACCGTATGGAGCACAGCTCTACTCTGACACACACGGGGTCGCCATGAGTCACAGTCGACTCAGTGGCAACTGGCTTAATTACACATAAGAATAACTTTTCATTAGGTGTCCTCATCAACACTGAGTATGTCTGCATCTCTTTAAGGTTTTTTGCAATTAGATGTCTGAGCTATTTTATAAAAATGTAAATGAACGATTTTTAATGATGACTGGAAGAAAGAAGATAAATCATCATTCACAGAATTTTTAATAGGAAAAGTAATTACAGTATTCTTTTGGGGGAATCACTTTTAGGCAAAAGTCCTCTATACAGTCCCCATGATATTACTTCAAATATGAACCTGAGTTAAAAGAAGCAAGATTTACCGATTTCGGTGTTGGAATTTGGGGTACTTGAGGTGTGGGTAGGGTTTAATTTATTTATAATACCTTAAATTATACATTGGATTAATATTTTTGGTGATTCATTTTCTCATTTATTAACTTAATGGATACAATTTTTCAAGGCAAGATTTAATATTGTAAGTAATACAGTGGTGGTAAGGATGAGGCAGGCCTATTCATCCTGGGTTAAGTGAGAACAACTTTATTTTCACAATTTAGAGCATTATCCCTTGTATACAGAGATTGAGCTAAATGCCACGCTTATCAGGATAGTTTGTTAAGGAGGAAACATTTCGTATTTGGTTGAAATTAGCAATTTAGAAGAAAAATCAGGAAACTTTTAGGGACCAAGGAAATAAACTGGTTTCATGCCTCTAGAGTTTATAAATGAATTAACTGTAAATAAAAACAATGGCTACAAAGACTATTTCTCAATAAAAAGGAAAATGAACTAGTGTCATTAAGAACTCAAGAGTCTAGTTTTCACGATATTTTTGGTATTCCTGAGATAATAATAGTATTGAATAATAGTGAATATGTTTCATCTTTTATTCTAATAAGTATCTATAAGTATAGAACTAAATGTAAATAATATACCGAACTCACAGTGAAGTCATGAATTGCTGGCTTTTATGAAATATGAAATTCATCAACAAGCTTTAAAAGGAAGGAAAACGTGGTCCATGTTGGATCCTATGATGTAATAACATTACCTAACGCACATGGTGAAAATGCAGTCGTTTACTGACATTTCATCTTAAAAAAACATCATAGGGCATTTCTTTCTGGGAGGAGTAAATATTATTCGAAAAGGTTTTACCTCAACAGATCAATCGTTTGTAGACACTCCCAGGAAGAAAGACTTTTCTGAAAATGTTTTTGGAAACTTTGTTTTTTATAGTTCTCGGTAGCCACAGCTCTGTCAGATTGTGGCTTTCTGCAGTCAGATCTTCTCACTTTTAATAAAAGCAGGACGTCTGGATTTGGTTTCGTATGAAATCTTCTGATTTTTAATATTGGTTTGGTTTTTATAAAAAGTACCATTTGGTTCGAAGGAAACCTGTTGTGGCCCACTGGGGGCTGGATTAAGAGATACCTGCATAGAGCGTTAACACTGATGTGAAAAGAAAAGAGGGTGGTTCTGTTCCTGACCAGCCTTACCATCTTGACAAGTCTCTTTAATTTCGAACCCCAGCTTCCATTTATACAAGAGGGGAAGGGATAGCAAGATCTCCACAGCACCCTCCTCTGAAATCCTCGCGCTTTGAAGAATGAATTGTTTTTCCGTTTTGTACTAACAACATGTTGTTCTGTGTGTTTCTCAATGAATCTTTTACTGAAAACACAAAATTGATGAGTTACTTCATTTCTCATCTACTTCTTGAATGTCCATGATCTCTCATGTAGACAATCCCAGATCAATAGCATGCTTGGGACTAGTTGTAGGTTATTATTCTTTTCTTTTGATATTTTAGGCTCTTTGAGGATTAATTTCTTCATTTTTAGTCCAAGAAATAAAGTCCATATAATAGATACACGGAGAACTAACATTAAATTATTTTCTCTCCTTCTCCCTTCCCTTTCATTTTGTCTGCAATTATCTCCCAGGCCATAATTATGTAGCAGAAAATGAAGCTAAAGTTCACTGACCTTTAGTGAATTTTAGCTATTTCACGCAGACTGGTTAATTCAGTTCCAATTTCTGCTTCACTTTTAACTGCGTACAAATTCTAAAAATTCTAGCACTAGCCGTACAAATTCCAGTTTTTCAGGTTAAGCTGCAGAATTTGATTTTTATATAGATTGCTTTCTTAGATAGCTGGAATTTTTCAACAACTGGGGCTAGTTATACCATTTAAAAGGGCTACATCATTTAAAAAACCACACTCAGGTGTAAGAAAAACAATAAGAAACAGGCAGGCTCATTGTAAAGTTCTATTCAGAGCCCGTAACCTTTTGTCAAATTCTCTCTGCTTTACATATTTGTTTTGAAAAGGTATCCTTAGCAACAAGATCATGGGCTTGCTATATAAAAGAAGACCCCAGACCATTCTTCTAACATCTAAAGGCCCAGCTGCTTGACACTGGCTTTGATTTTCCTTCCCAGTGATAATAAGCACACAGATGGCAAGACCCGACAGCCGACACACAGGCTCCAGCATCTGAATGAAAAGAAGAACGTGCTTTCGGCCACGTGGCTGGTGGTTTCCCCTTCTCAGCACGCTTGCCTTGTCTTTCACCAGATCCCACTTAGCAGGGCTGCCCGACAAAAGGAAATCTGGCTTTTCATTATGGCACTAGGGGAAGCTAAGGGCAAAGGAAAATGCTCATGGAGCCTTTCTAAAAAATGAAAATAGTCACATTGAGTTCCAGCTGAAAGCAAAATGTACATCCCTACAAATTGTTATTATTGAGAAAAGAATGATAATGAGAAAATTGGCTGTTTGGTCTCTACAATGACAACATTTGGGCTTATTTGAGAAGTAGCAACATGGAAGCCCCTTTCTAATTTTTCTGAAATTACTGATTTTTTCAATAAAGGGAGTTCTTATGATTCTCTGGTGGGTCTGTTTTTCATAAACTAGGTTGGGGAAATTTTCAGAAAGACTGTTATTTTCTAAATTTAGATACCAAATGCCCTTTGCCCTCTCTCCGGAAGGAAACTGCAACAAATGTCTGAATTCACTGTGGAGAAAGAAGCACCATCTTCCTCACTCTATGCAGATATGGCACTAGTTAATTCCCAGCAAGTTGGAGCTACCAACTCATTTGAAGAATAAGGGAAAAAAAAAAAAAGGAGATCAATGACAAAAAATAAAAATATTCCCTTCTTGGCACTATGTTTTGGACCACCATTTCCCTTTGGTTTTTTAGCTCTTTTGTAACAACAGAAATTGTTCCCAGAATTGGTGGTTCACACTTAGAGACCTCTATACTGACAAGTTATATAAGATTTTTTTTTTCTTTTCTTTTCTTAACTGACTGACCATTAAATGACATTTACAATTCAGGCATGCTTTATATTTCTGACCTACCACTTCCTAAGTAGAATAAGGACGAGTAGCTGGGGGAATTTCATTTCGAACAAGGCTACACGGGCTGTCAGGGAACACTGTGTTCCTTTATGAAATGAGGTAATAAAGAATTAGCTCAAGATGTGCAAGGGAGTTTCTTAGGCCCCCTCCTCTTCTAGAATTCAGAACCAGTTTCATCATCTGCCAGTTTCTGAAAACCTAAGGTGACTTTCAACATGAGACATCTTGACATAATCAAACTAATAGTCAGCAGTTGCCTGAAAGGCTCATATACAAACGGGAAGGTGGGAGACCCTCAGATTGCAGTGGTGTTGCTTGCAGCCATAATTTTTGCTTTGAAACCCAAACACGATTCTTTGGGCTTTTTTCTTATTACTGAGTTCCCCTTAAGGTACTAACTCAAGCAGCTCTATTATTTTTCAGTCTGAAGTGAGCAAATTCACTCTTACATTGATCAAATGAAAGGTTGCTGCAAATTACCTTGATGGTCTTTCTCAGTGGAAAATCCCCTTTGAGAATGGAAAGTTTTTGTTTTTTAATGTGGGATAGATTGCATGTACTACCACCCAGAAGATAAAGTTTGTAAAGTAAAGAAGTTTGGCTGCAGACTTGAGATTTACTAGCCAACGAAGACTTCTTCAGACTCAATCCCTCAACTATCAGTCCTGTAGGGTGAGGGGATTCTCATGCATAAAATTTCATTTTACCTGAAATGAAAAGAACATGAGCCAAGTAAACACACAGCACAAGAGTGAGTGCTCTCAAGACTGAAGTTTGGCATTCCATTAACAGCCAAGTAAACATGGAAAAAATACCTGATTTTCTCTCTCTCCTACCTATACCCAGAGATAACCCAGTGCCTTTGGTAAAATACTTTGGTAAAATACACATAAAACCAAACCAAACCAGTTGCTGTCCAGCTGATTGCAACTCCTGGCAACCCCATGTGTGTCAGAGTAGAGCTGTGCTCCATAAGATTTTCAATGGCTGATTTTTCGTAAGCAGATCGCAAGGCCTTTCCTCCTAGGTGCCTCTGGGTGGACTCAAACCTCCATCCTTTCTGTTAGTAGCCAAATGCGTTAACCATCTGCACGATTCAGAGACTCCAGTATATATACCAAACCAAACCTGTTGCCATTGAGTTGATTCCGTTTCATAGAGACCTATAGGACAGAGTAGAACTGACCTATAGGGTTTTCAAGGCTGTAAATCTTTATGGAAGCAGACTGCCACGTCTTTTTCCTGCAGAGCTGCTAGTAGGTTCAAACTGCTGACCTTTTGGTTAGCAGCTGAGTGCTTAACCAGTGCACCACCAAAAAACAACCAAACCCATGCCATTGAGTCGATTTCAACTCATAGCGACCCTATAGGACAGAGTAGAAGTGCCCCATAGGGTTTCCAAGGAGTGGCTGGTGGATTTGAACTACCGACGTTTTGGTTAGCAGCCATAGCTCTTAACCACTGCACCACCAGGGCTCCTAAAATATGTATATACAATACAAATGTATTTTTCCATTTCATTTTTGTGTTCTCTTTTCCATCTCATTGAGAGTGTCTGTAAAATTGTACACTTCAAATAGCTGGTGTCAATTCCAGTTTTGCTTCGTTTTACATAGGCAGCAGCTGGAAAAAAAATAGCGCAATTTAAAAAATTGAGATATTTACTTAAACTGAAAGGTATGAAGACTGAGATTCCGGATCACCACTATCAATTGTTTCCGATCCCAGTTGGTGTTATAATAGATGGTTCATGTTTGCTAGACAGATTGTAATCTGTGAATCAGGGGATTTCCAGTAAATATAGTTTCAGGACCATGTCTTGGTCCCTATGCTCTTAGAAAAACAGTAGCCCACCCAGAAAGGCGTAGGGCTGTGGTTTTGGCTGCTAGAAAAAGAGTCCTTCGAATGGTCACTAGGTGGCGGTGCTGCACCGTAAGTGCTTACGACGCCGGTCGCTCTGCACGTCCAGGGCTAGGAAAGATTTCTGCAGAGCATTAATCGCTGATGTTTGTCCTCGGAAGCAAATAGGTTGGCCCAAGCAGAGGTGGACTTGGTATGTTATATCTCTGGTAACCGAATTTTCTATTAAACTTTTGCTGAGGCTGTAATTCGTTAAGTCAGCAAACTATAGTTTGTATGTCTAAAGGCCATGATGTCTTTTGAAACATTTGTAAGAAACCGTAAAAGATGAAATTCAGAATTTGTTGAGATGTAAGTAAAGTTTGATTTTTTTTATATTAATTTGTGTTTTTCACTGTGTGATTAACATTTACCTAAAACTGAAGACTCTTGACTGTCAAATAGAAAAGGACTTGCCCCAGGTGATCCCAACTTCGCCTCCACCTCTTCTTCCACCTCAGGAGATACTAGGTTGCAGGGGAAGGGGCGTGAGGCATCTGCCTGCTGGGGCTCTTCTTCTCATCTGCAAATAAGAGATATGGACCGGAGACCTCGGAGATCCCTTCTGATGCTAACAGTCCATGATTATCTAATTTTAAGCAGCTGCAAAATGATAATGTGTAGGAGATCCTGAGAGCCATTTAATTTCAATTCATTGTAAAGGCCTATTAATGTTCATAATATGGTAAATATGTGAACAATGCTCTTGTTTAATATATGAAGTGATTTTTGCTCCTGGAATTCCAATACAGAATGAAACTTTGAAGTTTTAAGGAGATAATGAGGATGTCTATTATGATGTCATCTCAGTGCTTTATCCTTGATATACATGTTTCATGTTTTAGAAACCAAAAAAAAGAAAAGCCAAACCTGTCACTGTCGAGTTGACTCTGGCCTTTTATTTGCTATGCTTAAAAGCACATTAAAATTTTTGGATCATAAATCTGTCACTAAAGCATTATATGAATTTTTCTCCTGGGGGCATATGTTTTGTATGTTATATATTATATGTATTCTCTTTGTATTAATTTATTTGTTAATTTTCTTTGAAATAATTTATTAATTCATTGAAGGAACTAGTCATGAGCTCTGCCTTCAAGTAGATTGCATTTTTCTGGTGAGACAATTAATTGGACAAGCAATTACAAGAATGTGTGGTCAATGATATAATTGGAGAAATCTTAGATTCTATGAGAGAACATAGCAACAGAGATAAAAATAGCTTAAAAAAAAATCCTTAGCAACTTCATAAGGAAAACTTGAATGTGAAGACTAGATTGTACATGGATGTTTATAGAAAAATAATCCTTTAACAGAGGAAACAGAAAAAAAGCATTGTGTGTCTGTGTTCAATCATCTTTTTCTCTATGAAACCTGGAAATATATATGAGATTCTTTGAACACTTTGATCATAGATTCTATAGAAATAAATGCTAGCAGAGTATTTTCTTTTAGTTGTCAAGTCTCATAAACAGTTGTATCTTTAAAGAAATGTTTAAATACCATGCTTTGTGAAACTTATTTTTCATTGTTACTCACGGAGGATATCTTTCCTTTAGGAGAACTGTGAACCCTTAATTAGAACTGCATCATTACCCCCAAACCGAATTTAAAGAGCAACAGTTTATATCTGCATTTTCGACCATTTCAGGTTAATGGCCACTTGGGCTTATGCAAGAAATAAATACACTGAAATCTGTCATGCGTACTGGGAACAAAACAAGGGAGAAATTATTCATAGAACCAGTGAATCATATTGTTACTTTTGTTGGGGGTGAAAAGCCATTTCTTGGGAAGGACACCCATTCAGTGAACAAATACCACAGTGCATGACGTGACACAGGCCATACTCTAAGCTGAAAGGAGGAGGAAGATAGTTTTTCACAAGGACAGTTTTGATGCAATTGAAATATTACGCTTACAAAATCCTACTCACTGCTGATGAGTAACCTGAGTTTAATGATGATCCTTTGTTTGAAATGCATATATTCTGACAACTAATTCCCCTTTCCACCCCCTAAATAGAATGTGGAAGTTTGATATGATTCTGTATTAATGTTTTCTGTATTACTTCCACAACGTGGGCTCTTTCTAAGTGTCACATTTAATTCTAGCAACCAGAATGTACTATGACCTTTTCTCCCAGGGATAATTTACAGGGTGTTTATATTGAATCACAGAATGTTAGTGGTGGATATGGCTTTAAAGATCATCCAATTTGGGGAGCCAGGGCAAAGATGGTGGAATAGTCAGATGCTTCCAGTGGACACTCTTACAACAACAACCCAAAAAAACAAGTGATTCAATTATATATGGCAATCTTGAAGCCCTGAACATCAAAGGCAGAGTTGAGGAACTGGACTGAGTGGCAGGGGGAGGGAAAGACAGTTCAGAAGCAGTGAGGAGTTGCCAGACCTGACCTGGCAAGAGCCTGAGCCCTTCAGGCCTGAGCAGCTCATGGGTGAGTGGTGAGGCAGGCAAGCGGCAGTCCTCGGGAGGTGCGTTTTCCACACCAGGAGAGACCCAGCATGAGAGAGTCTACCCAGCCACTCAGAACCAGTGAGAAGCAGCCCTCATCGGCAAAAGATAAATACTTGCGTACGGCTTACCGCGCAGATCAAAAAACACCTCCCTTAGAGAAAAACCTCTCTCCCATTTATCTCCCTGCTCCCTGCTATGCAGTGGGTCCCAGACTGGCTTCAGCAATTGCTGAGTCCCCTGGGCTGGAAGTAGGATCCATCACACGCCCGGAGCCATTCTCCCTGCCTTGGAGAGTGAACAAATTAACAAACAGGGGAAAAAATAAACTGCTGGCTCCCCTAAGCCAGGAACCCAGGGTAGGCGCAGCTCCTTTGCCTAGGCACAGGCATAAGGGATCCATGGACTTTGAGTGCCTTTCCCCTGCATAAACTTGTATGGCCCCATCTCAACAGTGTAGACCCTCATTACCACCGTACAACAGGGTATATGTACTGGAACTCTAACTTCAACTGTTTCAGCTGTGAAGTGGTAAGTTCTTGATATTTGACACTGCTCTGTCCATTAAGCAGGATCTTCACCTACCCACATGAGGGGCCTGAGGACTGGCGGCTCCACCCATGCCACCTAGCCACTTGTGATAGGGGTCCATGAATAAGAGGTGCTCCCAAGTCCTTACAGCCAACAGCATTAGGTGCTCTTAGTCCGGCTGCAAAACCCACCCACCTACGTGCTCTAGGGAACAGGGACACGCCTTCCTCCATGACACTCGGGGGTGTCCGTCAGCCCCCTGCCCTGATCAGAGCGTGTTCTCCTACTGCAGCCAGATGCCTGTGCCTACACCAATCACCCATGCCTGTCTAGGACTGTAAGTGAGAGCCTACACCACACACTTGGTGGCTATCTTACCTGGACACCTGAGCTGAATCCATACAGGAGGAGTGGGTGGACTCCTGAGCTCACATACCTAGTAACAGATTTAACCACCTGGTGACAGGATATTAGAACTTCAAAAGTGCCAATAATCAAACTAGCTCATACGATCAGCCTATTTGGGCATATCAAGACAAAACAAGCTACGACACAGTAAGCAAACATAAATAAATATAACAACTTATTGATGGCTCGGAGACAACAGTCAATATCAAATCACATAAAGAGACAATCCATGATGGCTTCAGAAAGCTCCCAAAATAAAGAATCTAGAAATTTTCCAGAGGAGGAAAATTTCTTGGAATTACCAGAGTCAGAATACAAAAGATTAATATACAGAAGTCTTCAAGAAATTAGGCAGGAAATTAAGCAAAATGCAGAACATGCAACAGAGGAAATTAAAAAGATTAGAGAAGAGCATAATGACAAATTTAACAGGCTGGAAGAATCCATAGAGAGACATCAATCAGAAATCCAGAAGATTAACAATAATATTTCAGAATCAGACAACTCAATAGAAAGTCATAGGAGCAGAACTTAGGCAATGGAAGTCAGAATTAGTGAGATTGAAGATAAAGCGCTTGACACCAACTTATTTGAGGAAAAATCAGATAAAAAGATTTAAAAAAATGAAGAAACCCTAAGAATTATGTGGGACTCTATCAAAAGGAATAACCTACGAGTGATTGGAGTACCAGAACAGGGGGGATAACAGAAAATACAGAGAGAATTGTTGAAGGATTTATTGGCAGAAAACTTCCCCGATATCTTGAAAGATGACAAGCTATCTATCCAAGATGCTCATGGAACCCCACATAAGGTAGATCCCAAAAGAAAGTCACCAAGACATATTATAATCAAACTTGCCAAAACCAAAGATAA